>NC_138161.1:18974656-19154347 GCF_964165515.1 Mesoplodon bidens
AAATCTAAACAGATGCAAAGCCATAAGAGTAAACTGAGTTCTGAAAATCAAACCAGTTTCATAAAGATTATAAAAATATGTTAAACAAACGTATCAACATCGAATTTTGGTGTTATCCTCCTTTGAATATGGAATATTTATATATGGCAAGACTTATTTTATTAAAGGATCAAAAGCAATCAAATATTATTTATCTTAATGTATCCATTGAATGAATGTAGTCTGTCTACTGCTTACATCATTGCAACATAATTTTACCAATATGTGGTTCCAAAATAGACTGTTAGCTTAATAATTCCAATTTTTCTTATACTTTAATACATGTTTGCTATTTAAAACCCTCTAAGGACTTTCTTATCTTTTACAGCAAGGAATCAAATAGAAACATTTTTAGTATCAAACAGAAACTTATTATTGCATTTACTTTTGTCTGCAGATATTTCTCACCTTATCCATTTGTTCCAATATCTATCATGTTTCTAACCCCCAAACACCATCAGTGCCAGCCTAATTTGTTGTGGTCCTCTGCAGTCATTTTTCTGTCCTCCACCTATCCGTTTCAGGGTCCCTCTGAGCCCCGTATCACTTGATGCAGTCTTTTTTATCCTGCCTGCCATTTGCACCCCTCTCTTCCTTTCAACAACAGTATACATCTTGTGTCTTCTGAAAAACCTTTTCCAAATAACCTCACTCTTTCTTAAACCTACCAGCAGAGTATCCATCAATGGGACTCCTATAATTATTGTTCGTCTATATTTCTTAAGGCTTCATGCATGCCTTCTCTTTCCCTTCATATTGTTAATTCTAGAGAACAGGGAGAGTAAATTTATCGTGGATAGGACATGACTTCTGACAAACTTACTGTATTTGAATCACTGTGGAAATGATTAATTTATGAAGTATTTCCAAATTCCCCCCAAATGGCTGATTACTCTGATTTATATACTATGTACATTTATAAATGAATTTTACTTTGAGATTATAGTCAATGAATGATGTGATTATGCAAAAATTATCACTGGTAAAACTCATGCTTATGTTTGACTGGAACATGAATTATGGATCAGAATCCTTTGTTGGATGTATATCCTGTAGATCAACTGTCTCACCCATTGTTCCCGCACAGATGAAAAGGAGAAAAAAAAACAAAAACAAAAGCAACTTTCTTAGACTGGAGATGATGTAAGAAACAGGGAGGAAGGAAGAGAGAAATAAAATTCTGCTGATGATGTATGTGACTGAAAAAGGAAGTTCAGGAACAGAAAATCTTAGGAGAGCCCAAAATAGGAAGTACTTTTTATGAAACAATGTAGATAAGTAGATAAATACACACCCCAAAGAAATATAAAAATACATCTCTCTTAAATTAGTGTTATTAAGATATAAAACATTTAATGATGGTAGTCATCTTGTGAAGAATTGTCTTCAAATATTCATCAGAATCTTCAGAATTTATCTAGGATTCCTTAACTAAAGGATTTGTGTATAGAATTCAGAGGTCATTGAATTTAGAGGGGAAAAAATAAATTTTTATTTTCATTAACATCTAAACAAATTAACATTTCTTCCAATTATGAATGTGGGTAACAAACCACAATAGTTTTAACAATACCTATGCTTGTGTCGCCAAGAAATTACTGATACTTTCTTATATTACAACTTTTACAGTTGCAAAATAGCATTTATGCTCAAAACTACAAATTACAGCAATAAGCCCACTGCTAGAACATATTATTTTATGCATTACTAAAAAGCACATATATTACTATCTCAAAATATTGAAAGCTTATTATTTTGATAATTGCATTTTCATATAGTTGATTTTCTTTGTGATTCTATTTATTTTTATCTTGTGAATTTAGAAACATACTGAGCAGGGCTTCCTAGGCTTCAGCAGACAGCCAAAGCTGTTCATGGCCTACTAAAGTCTGAGGACCCCTGAACTCAACCTAACATTTAGAAGCCTGACTAATAGTCAGTTACATTAGCATGAAAGAGTTAAACTGTAGCACACACCCAGGAAAATTCACTTCCCTATGTTCTTTTGGGAGTCCACTCAGTCTATTTAAATGAAATATTTTTGTGATGAAGTGATTCTGATACTTCCATAAGAACTGAACAGAGTACAATGAGAATATGCCCTACACTAAACATGACACTATGTGCGACACATAGTGTGCAGTAAAGTAGGCAAAGTCCCTCCCTGACTCTGTTGTCCAGGAGACACCAATGGTTATATATAACTACAAAGTACAAATATGTGACGCCTGGTCATCACAATACAACTTGTGGATGATGGAGCAGATGGTGCTAGAGGCGTAGTTAGAAATCATACCTGGAATCTGGCTGCTAGAGCCCAGCAACATGGCTTAGTAAATGCAGGTTTGCATCCACATTGTTAATTATTTAAATGTGACTTGGTGGGGGAATAAGCAGCTTGGTAAGCCCCAACTCAGCTTCTTGCAATCTGACAGGACCTCACCATGGTCAGACAGAACACCATGACCAGGTCTTCTCCAGTGAAGACCTGGGAAGACTCAAGGGGTCATGATCACTGAACATCTCCAGCCTAATAGCCACTCTTATGCTTTGCTGCAAATCTGTCCTTTGAACTTATCAGCCAAAACTGTAAAAGTGTCACAGTTATTATGTGCACCAAACCCAATCATCTGCAGGATATTTGGGACATTGCAATCTTTCTCTAGTTCTGTCAAGAGGCTATTTTGATATTCTTTGATGTTTAACCTAAATTACATTCTAACCACAAAGGAGGGCGTATATATAGGCATTAAATATATACAAATAAACATTACATAACAAATAAAGAAACATGCATGCATATACCAATTCTGTTTCCCTTTGATAGGATAAATCACCCCAGGAAACACTACCATTTCTTTTCTCTTTCTTCTCTCCTCCTCTCTCTTCCCCTCCCCCTCCTTCTTTTTTCGGGTGTTCATCCAGTGCCTGTAAAGCCTGAAGCCTGAAATGGCCAGTCTCAATTTGAAGAAACTAGTGTGTCTCATGATAAAGCCATTTATTCCTTGGTTCCTAAAATCCCCCAACCAAACTATCCCAGAGTCTGGGGATAGAAGCAACATTTTGCATGTGTGTATAAATATGAGAATTGTCACTTTCCCTTCCTCCACCTCCTCTAAGAATCGATGTATTTTGGCTTGGGAGAATCAGCAGTACATATTAACTTCTGGTTCATACTGTATCTTGCAAAAATAGTCTCCTAGCTGGGCATAACTAGGTCAAAATAATTCTTTCTTTATTTTGGAAGATCGAAATCTTCTAACTTACAGGGTACGTGATAAGACTAGTGAATCCCATGATCCTCAACCTACACCTTTCTTTTTAACTATAAGATGAGTTCTTTGGTTAAAAGCAATGTTGCATATGGTACTATGATGAAGCTTATAGATATTCAATAAGTTCAGGGATGAAGGTGTTTATGGCATGGAAAGAAGCAAAGAAAATCTAAATCCAGGAGGACAGCATAAGTCAGGGAGAATAAATTACTTCCTTTCATGGTGGAAGGAGCCCAAAATCATCAACCTAGAGCCTGGGAAATTGCTGGTACCCCTCTGCCCCATGTATGGTTCTATATTAAAGCTTTCAGATACAAGTGATAGAGTACCCAATATGGTAGGCTGAATAATGGCACCAAAAGACACCCAGATCCTAATACCTAGGACCTGTGAATGTTACCTTATATGCCAAAAGGGACTTTGCAGTTGTGATTAAGTTTAGCATCTTGACGTGGGAGATTATTCTGGATTATCCAGTTAGGCTCTAACTACAATCATGATGGAGAACAGTGAGAGGGCTAGCTTTTTTCCTCTTTGTATTTTTTATTTTTATTTTTTGGTCACCCCGAGCGGTGTGCAGGATCTTAGTTCCCTGACCAGGGATCGAATTCGTGCCCACTCCAGTGGAAGCATGGAGTCTTAACCACTGGGCTGCTAGGGAAGTCTCTTTTCCTCTTTTTATAAGGACACTATTTTCATCATAAGGGCTCCACCTTCACGACCTAATTGCCTTCCAAAGTCCTTACCACCAAATATAATCACATTAGGACTTCAACATATGAATTTGGGAGGGACAAAAACATAAAGTCCATAGCCATGGGCATTAACGTGGAACACAAACAATCTCATACTCCAGGCTCTTCCACATACTTCTTCCTCATCCTTCTTTTGACTGAATCTTCACATCCCAGACCACCCAGAAAAAACAAGGAAATAATGTTAACTTATCCTTCAGACTATTCTTCCAGGTAAAATAGACAATCCAGTGGAAAGCTCTGCCTACTTCCTTTCTCTGGAAAGAATTCCATTCTCCACTGTCCTTCAGAGTTGCACCTGGTAGGGTTGTAACGTTGCACATCTACTTACAGCCAATTTTAGAATTTTTGAAGGAACCTTCTATATATTAGGATTTATTCTCTTTTTTTCTCAGTCAACAGATCAAATGGAACTCCCCAAGGGATTCTAGCTGTGAGTAGTGGGACAGGTGGCAGGTGTGCAGCATGATGTATGCTGGGAGGAAGAACAACCAATTTTCTTTACTTAGTGTGTGCTCTGTATCAGTTAGTACCTGATCCCATATGTGCCACTTCCATTTGATGATACGGTGGTGCTGGGCAGGCCCTACCTTACAGATGGATGGATCAGATAATACCCAGTTCATGAGGAGAAAAATGGTCCTCTGGTGTTGCCATCAGGGTCCTAGTCTCTGCCTTCCAGTTTCCAGTACCAAGTCAAGAGCTGTTTCTTGAAAGGAAACAAGTTATTTGACCAGGCAAGCATGACTTTGGTCAAATATTCTAAAGAAGCTTCCAAAAATTGTGGCCTCAGGACTCTGTAAGAAATGCATTTTAATTTGTAAACCAGTATAACATACTTCTTAGAAGATCTTGAACAAAAATAAACAAGTTTCAATAAATGTTGCCTTACTATAGGCTATGTACTCTGATATTTTCCTTTCTATTCTATCCTCTTTCCTATTTTTTAAACACTGCCCAAGACCTGTTAAATGGATCTTACAACTCACTAATGGGTCACAACACACAGTTTGAAACATGCTGCCCTAGAGGTCTCACAGTAATTCTCCTACTGGGATCTGTTAGAGGAACCACAGAACAACCCGGTCAGCTAAAGAAAGTTCAAGCAAAATTGATTCTGCTGATTCAAAACACCCAAATGGCAGAGCTGCTTGCTCTGCAGGACCTGATGAAGAAGCTTCCCTGGACCACACTTAAGCCCAGTGGCCCAAAGGATCACCCAGTAAGTGAGTCAGAGCAGTACTCCCAATGTGATATCCATTGCCATCAAAATAAAAAGGGCTTATGAAGCATTTTTCCTTCTCCTTAATATAAGATACAGCAACTGGTCTTTCAGTTTTGAGGAGATTTAACTTCATGTTTGAGTAGTGGGAATGATATGTTTGTTTTCAATACTACATAAAGTACCTCTCTTATTGACAATCACCCTTTCTCCAGGGAATGTGGAAAACGAATCTCACTCTAGGAAGTTGGAGGACAGAACTGATACAGGAGAGGTCCCTCCCAGACCCCCAAAAAAAGGAATTGATAGAGACTTTCTAGGTCCCACGTGGGGCTTGAGGGAAGAGGAGGGAAAAACATGGTCAGACCTTCATGTTCAGGCTCATGCAATGGATGAATTTGATAAAAACAGCCAGAGAAGCTTAGGAACCCCAGAGCAGTAGGGTTCGGCTCCCAACGGGTCCTAGGGTATTTTTATGGTACCTTAGATAAGGGTACCATAAATGTATGTCAATGTGCCTTCCAGGCTGGAAAAGGCTGATTGGCAAAATGAGCTGGAAGAAGACAAAGATCATCAAATTGATTTCTCTTAGATTTGAGATCAGTGTGGCAGAAATTCCTAGTTTTACATGGGCCTAGAGATGGAAGCAGGGGATTGCTCACACACAGGCCAACTCTCCCGACTCTCAAAAAAATCCCCCAGGAAGGCAAAAGAATCCTACAGAGGGGCAATATTTGGATCACTTGCAAATGACTGGGAGGTACATGTAGCAATCAAGACTCTACTGGATCTTCAGCTCCAAGATGCTGTGGAGGAGAAGCCTGACGACTGTCAATTACACCTCACAAGGAACCAGCTACCAGAAGTCATAGCTCCAGACACCAGAAGGTTGGAGTCTGTAGAGAGGTTTCCCAATGCCTGGACATAAGCAGCGGAGAAAACACAGCTCACAGTATAACCAGAGCAGCCAGTTTTACAGCAGAAGACACAGAGCAGGTGCCCAGCTAGACAAGAGACTCATGAGAGTCTTGACAACACACAGCAATTCACACATAGATCTGGAACACTCCCCTCGGCTTCATGGGAACATGAGAACTATCTCCTCACTTGGGACATAGGATGGGGAACACAGTGGCCTGAAAGGGTGTTTGAATTTTTCTTGCCTCCAGTGACAATGGAAGGTTGTTAGGAATTCTTGAGCAATTATGGAAAATAATGAAATGACTGTATTTTATAACATATGAATTTATTGCTGTACATAATTGATCCTACTACAGCTTCGAACTGGATTTAAGCTTATGAAACCAAGTGAAAGGGTAATGTTTGAAATTTAATGGTACACCAAAATGACCTGTGGAGGTTGAGCTACAGTGAATAAGGAAAGATGCATTTTCTTTGAAAAAAATGAGCGTTGTGAATAGATAGAAAATTTCCATCTATTCATTCAACAGACAATGAAATTGGGGTTGAGCAGTGTCGTTAAAAGTCATGCAATCCAAAACTGCACTTTGCAAATAATAAATGAGACCAAGAGAGATAAAACTGTGTGGACAACGTCCCATATATACTTAATACAGAACAAGGACTGGAATCCAATCCAGTTCACTGTTTAGTCCAAAAATTAACTAACTCCCTTAAACTCTCTTTTATGAACATGCAACCTAGATTTACAATTGGAGCATAAAAGTGGAAGAAAACATCTGTATATGAAATTTCCACTCACTACACATCAGCTGAAAAGGTGATGGCAGGAGATAAGTGAGACACTTCAATAACCTACTTCTGCAGTATTCATCAAAAAGAATGTATAATTGCCACAGAACCTTCAAGAGGAGATTAGAGGGTAAAGAAAATTTTTCATTAAGAACCTGTGATACACAAATAAAACATGCATCAGAAATATAGATAATTATCATAAGAGTAAATATTTATCTGTGAATCTAAAGGCAGAAAGTTACCCTAAATTAATAGATTTTATATAAAATGACATTTGTTTCAAAAATAGTAATAAATTGTGTTTGTAACATATATTGAACCATATTCAGGTGAAGCAAAGATCTTAGACTAACACCACAACCTTAAATATGGACATGTGTATAAATACTCATATGGGAAAACTTCTTCTCAAACACAGAAATATAGTCCCAGATTCCAACCCATCTCTTATGTTCTATAAAAGGGCAACATTACTACCTACCTCTGGTTCATCCAGTTCCCTCTTTCTTAGCTCACTTTCTGCATCCCCTTAACCTCTGAAAAGTCTGTCTTCACCTCTCTCAACTCCCTCTAGCGGACGCTCTGGTTTCGGTCATGAATTCGCCCTTCTGGACTGATGTGCTCCTTCCCCAGTACTGCGCTTCCCCGCCCCCCACCCCTCCATAGGATTACCCTCTGCAGAAGAGAGCCACCTTGATCAAAGTCACAACCCCTTACCAGGGGCTTCTGGCATCTAATGACTGGCAGATCCAAGGGTATGGAGGCCTGGACACCTTGGCCCCATTTAGCCCAACTCTAAAAGGCCATCTAGCTTCAGCTACATGCCACAATGGCAGAAGCCTGGGTGTGGTTGCAATAGAACTTGGCTTCTCTCTCTGCCCAGTTCTACTTCCTTTTCTCTATCACAGTGTTGATCCCAAGAGTACTCACTATTGCAGCTTCCTGGACTTTAAAGCCATCCTCAGAGTCAGCTTCCTGGAGATGTGTCCTTAGCTCCCCCTCATTAACCTGAAATCCCAAACTCTCCATGAAATTATTCCTACAAAGAGGCTGTTTGGCTCCATCACAGCTACAAAAACTCACAAGAACAATGCCTATAAATAATGAACACAAAATCAAATTTATTACATACATTTAGCTTTTTTTTTTTTCTTTTTTTTTTGCGGTACATGGGCCTCTCACTGTTGTGGCCGCTCCTGTTGCGGAGCACAGGCTCCGGACGCACAGGCTCAGTGGCCATGGCTCACAGGCCTAGCTGCTCCACGGCATGTGGGATCTTCCCAGACCGGGGCACGAACCCATGTCCCCTGCATCGGCAGGTGGACTCTCAACCACTGCGCCACCAGGGAAGCCCTAGCATTTTTTTATTGTCGTGAAAACAACATAACCTGAAATCTACCATATGAACCAGGTTTTAAGTAAACAGTAGAGTATTGTGAACTCTATGAGCACTGTTGTAGAGAGGTCTCTGGAAATTTTTCATCTTGCAGGACCCATTGGATGGTAACTTCCTATCTTCCCCTCCCCTTTAGCCCCTGGCAACCACCATTCTACTCTCTATTTCAATAAGTTTAACTACTTGAGATGTCTCAAATAAGTGGAGTCATACAGTATTTGTCTTTCTGTGACTGGCTTATTTCAGTTAGCATAGTGTCCTCCTGAGGCATCCATGTTGCCACATATGACAGGCTTTTCTTATTTTTCAAGGCTGAATAACCTTCCATTGTATGTACATACAGCGTTTTATTTATCTATTCATCCATCAATGGACCTTTAGGTTGATTCCACTTCTTGGCTACTGTGAATAGTGGTGCAACGAACATGGAAGTGCAAATATCTCTTCAAGATCCTGTTTTCAGTTCTTTTGGATAAATACCCAGAAGTGCATTTTATTATTAATTGTCTTGTTCAAAGATTAACCTTATATACATGTCTTAATATCCTTAGAGACCAACTGGAAAATATGTAAATATTCTCATTTGGATTATGTCCCTCATGTCGTGATCTTTGCACATTAATCTTTTGCTTACCTTAGCAAATTGTGGCGAGAAGTGTGTTATATACAGGGTTGATTTTATCCTGCCCGAGATCAGGAGTATGAACTAGATCAATTTTTCACAACTTATGATTTGTGAATGACCAGCAATGTGTCACAGCATTCCAGAAAGTTCATTACAACTATCTTCATTTCTCCATTGGTTCATAAAACAATGTAAATAGTTTCCCTTTACAATGGAACAAGAGTGAGCTGACAGAGATCAGGGGAGTTGTCTGTTATTCTCCTGAGTATCACTCATGGATTTATGACTCAATTTTACCTGGCTGGACACCATGGTAGTTTTGAGGGGTGTGAAGGTTTAATTTTTTTTTTTTTACTCTTTCTTGCAAATCAAAACTACAAGGAGTTATCATCACCTCACACCAGTCACAATGGCCACAATTAAAAAGTCTACTGAAACCTTCCAAGGCTGAACCAGGAAGAAATAGAAAATATGAACTGACCAATCACAAGCACTGAAATTAAAACTGTGATTTAAAATCTTCCAACAAACAAAAGCCCAGGACCAGATGGCTTCACAGGCGAATTCTATCAAACATTTAGAGAAGAGATAACATTTATCCTTCTCAGACTCTTCCAAAATAAAGCAGAGGGAGGAACACTCCCAAACTCATTCTATGTGGCCACCATCACCCTGATACCAAAACCAGACAAAGATGTCACAAAGAAAGAAAACTACAGGACAATATCACTGATGAACATAGATGCAAAAGTCCTCAACAGAATACTAGCAAACAGAATCCAACAGCACATACACCATGATTAAGTGGGGTTTATCCCAGGAATGCAAGGATTCTTCAATATATAAAAATCAATCAACGTGATACACCATATTAACAAATTGAAGGAGAAAAAACATATGATCATCTCAATAGATGCAGAGAAAGCTTTTGACAAAATTCAACACCCACTAATGATAAAAACCCTTCAGAAAGTCAGCATAGAGGGAACTTTCCTCAACATAATAGAGGTCATATATGACAAACCCACAGCCAACATCATCCTCAATGGTGAAAAACTGAAAGCATTTCCACTAAGATCAGGAACAAGACAAGGTTGCGTACTGCCACGACTAATATTCAACATAGTTATGGAAGTTTTAGCCACAGCAATCAATCAGAGAAGAAAAAGAAATAAAAGGAATCCAAATTGGAGTACAAGAAGTAAAGCTGTCACAGTTTGCAGATGACATGATACTATACATAGAGAATCCTAAAGATGCTACCAGAAAACTACTAGAGTTAATCAATGAATTTGGTAAAGTAGCAGGATACAAAATTAATGCACAGAAATCTCTAGCATTCCTATACACTAATGATGAAAAATCTGAAAATGAAATTAAGGAAACACTCTCATTTACAACTGCAACAAAAAGAATAAAATATCTAAGAATAAACCTATCTAAGGAGACAAAAGACCTGAATGCAGAAAATTATAAGACACTGATGAAAGAAATTAAAGATGATACAAATAGATGGAGAGATATACCATGTTCTTGGATTGGAAGAATAAACATTGTGAAAATGACTCTACTAACCAAAGCAATCTACAGATTCAATGCAATTCCTATCAAACTACCAATGGCATTTTTCACAGAACTAGAACAAAAATTTTCACAATTTGTATGGAAACACAAAAGGCCCCGAATAGCCAAAGCAATCTTGAGAAAGAAAAGTGGAGCTGGAGGAATCAGGCTCCCTGACTTCAGACTATACTACAAAGCTACAGTAATCAAGACAGTACTGGCACAAAAACAGAAATATAGATCAATGGAACAGGATAGAAAACCCAGAGATAAACCCATGCATACATGGTCACCTTATCTTCGATAAAGGAGGCAAGAAAATACAATGAAGAAAAGACAGCCTCTTCAGTAAGTGGTGCTGGGAAACCTGGACAGCTACACATAAAAGTACAAAATAAGAACACTCCCTAACACCACATGCAAAAATAAACTCAGAATGGATTAAAGACCTAAATATAAGGCCAGACACTATCAAACTCTTAGAGGAAAACATAGGCAGAACACTCTATGACATAAATCACAGCAAGATCCTTTTGGACCCACCTCCTAGAGAAATGGAAATAAAAACAAAAATAAACAGATGGGACCTAATGAAACTTAAAAGCTTTTGCACAGCAAAGGAAATCACAGACAAGATGAAAAGGCAACCCTCCAAATGGGTGAAAATATTTGCAAATGAAGCAACTGACAAAGGATTAATCTCCAAAATTTACAAGCAGCTCATGCAGCTCAATATCAAAAAAACAAACAACCCAATCCGAAAATGGGCAGAAGATCTAAATAGACATTTCTCCAAAGAAGATATATAGATTGCCAACAAACACATGAAAGAATGCTCAACATTATTAATCATTAGAGAAATGCAAATCAAAACTACAATGAGATATCATCTCACACCGGTCAGAATAACCATCATCAAAAAATCTACAAACAATAAATGCTGGAGAAGGTGTGGAGAAGAGGGAACCCTCTTGTACTGTTGGTGGGAATGTAAATTGATACAGCCACTATGGAGAACAGTATGGGGGGGGGAGGTTCCTTAAAAAACTAAAAATAGCACTACCATATGACTCAGCAGTCCCACTACTGGGCATATACCCTGAGAAAACCATAATTCAAAAATAGACAGGTACCAAAATGTTCATTGCAACTCTATTTACAATAGCTAGGACATGGAAGCAACCTAAGTGTCCATGAACAGATGAATGGATAAAGAAGATGTGGCACATATAAACAATGGAATATTACTGAGCCATAAAAGGAAAAGAAACTGAGTTATCTGTAGTGAGGTGAATGGACCTAGAGTCTGTCATAGAGAGTGAAGTAAGTCAGAAAGAGAAAAACAAATACCTTATGCTAACACATATATATGGAATGTAAGAAAAAAAAATGGTCATGAAGAACCTAGGGGCAAGACGGCAATCAAGATGCAGACCTACTAGAGAATGGACTTGAGGACATGGGGAGGGGGAAGTGTAAGCTGTGACAAAGTGAGAGTGTGGTATGGACATACATACACTACCAAACGTAAAATAGATAGCTAGTAGGAAGCAGCCGCATAGCACAGGGAGATCAGCTTGGTGCTTTGTGATCACCTAGAAGGGTGGGATAAGGAGGGTGGGAGGGAGGGAGATGCAAGAGGGAAGAGATATGGGAACATATGTATATGTGTAACTGATTCACTTTGTTATAAAGCAGAAACTAACACACCATTGTAAAGCAATTATACTCCAATAAAGATGTTAAAGAAAAAGTCTATTGAATAAAAGCACACATTTAAAGTGATTTCAATCAGGCATTGTCAATATGCTGTGAGTTTAAGTAATCTTTATTTCCAAAAAGGCAAAAATCAAATTAGAGGTATTCCATTTCTTTGTTTTGTCTTTTTAACATTAATTTTTAAACTCGAAGAATCCTTTTAAGATATTAGTTAAGAATTCCAACCTAGTAAACATTACCGTGAAATTTTAGATTTCCATCCTTTGTATCCCTCTAATTATCTTCAATTCAAAATTGTTATTTCTTATGCTTCCTGCTTTTAATGAATGGTCTAATATGACTATATAGGGACTTACTTCCCTGGCAGTCCAGTGGTTAATACTCCATGCTTTCAGAGCAGGGAGCACAGTTTCAATACCTAGTTGGGGAGCTAAAAGCCCACATGCTGCATGGCATGGCCAAACAAACAAACAAACAAATAAATAAATAAATATAAGTATACATTATACAGAATATGACCAAAATTAAAAACAGTAAAAAACTTTATTTAAATTTTTTTTTAATATATTGGAGTATAGTTGATTAACAATGTTTTGTTAGTTTCAGGTGTACAGCAAAGTGATTCAGTTATACATATAAAAGTATCTATTCTTTTTCAAAAATTTTTCCCATTTAGATTATTACAGAATATTGATCAGAGTTCCCTGTGCTATACAGTAGGTCCTTGTTGGTAATCTATTTCATTTTATTTTTATTTATTTATTTATTTATTAAATTTTTATTTATTTATTTTTGGCCACACTTTGTAGCCTGTGGGATCTTAGCTCCATGACCAGGGATCAAACCTGCAACCCCTGCATTGGAAGCGTGGAGTCCCAACCACTGGACTGCCAGGGAGGTCCCTGGTTATCCATTTTAAATATAGCAGTGTGTACATGTCAATCCCAAACTCTCAAACTACCCTCCCCCTGCCCCAATCCTTCCCCCCCAGTAACCATAAATTTGTTCTCTAAGTCTGTATTTCTGTTTTGTAAATAAGTTCATTTGTGTCTTTTTTTAGCTTCTGCATATAAGTGATATCATTTGATATTTGTTTTTCTCTGTCTGACTTACTTCATTTAATATGATAATCTCCATGTTGCTACAAATGGCATTATTTCATTCTTTTTAACGGCTGAATAATATTCCATTTTATGAATGTACCTCATCTTCTTTATCCATTCATCTGTCAATGGACATTTAGGTTGCTTCCAATGTCTTGGTTATTGTAAACAGTGCTTCAATGAATATTGAGGTGCATGTATCCTTTTGATCCATGTTTTTCTCCAGATATACGCCCAGGAGTGGGATTGCTGGATCATATGTTAGCTCTATTTTTAGTTTTTAGTTTTTTAAGGAACGTTCATACTGTTCTCCATAGTGGCTGGGCTATTTACATTTCTACCAACTGTGAAGGATAGTTTTCTTTTCTCCACGCCCTCTCCAGCATTTATTTTTTGTATTGATATTTATTCAATCTAAAAACAAAACACAAAATTACCAAAAAATTACAAATAGCAAGATTTCCCAATGGTGGATGATGTAAGTTGTTTTTATATATTTTCAATACTATAGTATTTCATATTCCACATACATTGGCTTCAAATATAAATTACGTCTTTTTTATTATTTATTTTTATATCACACTTTTCCTGCATAATTAAGATAAATTAACCAGTGAATGTCACTTCTCATTTGAAATAAAAGCTAAAACTTGTGTTATGTCTCTTAAAAATAGTCATAAAAGTGTACTAAAATTTAACCTATTACACCAGTGTGTCTCAGGAGACACTGTTTTCTGGTCTATCTCAGCAGAGAGAATACATTTAGATGAAGCAGCAGTATGACATCCAAGAGAAATTGGAAGGCAATTTAAATTTTTACTGCTGCTCCTGAAAAACATTAAAGAGGGACTATATTTTTAACTCTGAGCAAAATGTGTTAAAATCTCTTTATCTGAGAATCTCTTTCAATATCTTTCACAATGTGGCAAGGTAGTCACTCCCAATCTCCCTTCTCCTTCCAACCCAACCATCAAATTCTTTCTCCCTAAATCTTTGCAGTTGCTTCCACTGTCCTGATTAAGTTATAGATTTAAAGTAATAATAAAATAAAAAGGCAACCCTGAATGCTCCTCAAACAATAAAAGAGTCTTTCTCTTAATGTGGACATGGGGAAAAGGTTGTTACTATTCATAGTCAATATATTTTTCTTTGATCCTTGAACTTCTATTTGCTTCCAGTACTCTTAAAAAATTATGTATGATTTATATTTTATAAAATGTACAGATCTTAAAAGTACAGTTGGATGAATTTTGACAAATATGTACACTTGGGAATGTTCAAACTATATGGAATATTTCCATTAGCCCAGAAAATTCCTTGTCAACCAACAGGTTCCCTACAATCAATGGAGCCATTCAGTGTTATGATTTCTATTATTATTTTATGAATTATTCATGCTTTTCATGTAGCAGTACTGCATTCCTTTTTATTGCTTGTTTTTATCCATTCTCTTCCTGAGGTACATTTTGTTTTTCCAGTTTTGTTCTCTCCTGCTATTTTGTGTTTAATAATATACAAATCTAATATGTTTTTACTTAAAACCAGTTTGTTAATTTCTCATCTGTCATATCAGCCAAAATTGAAATCTAACAGTTGCCCATTTAGGGGAGATTATGGAGCAGCCAGAACTCATATATTCTGCTGGATGGAATGTAAATTATTATAATCACTTTGGAGAACAATTTGGTAATATTTAAGAAAGCTGTAGAGATGCATTCTCCATTAGCCAGTAATTCCACCCCTACTTACATATTTTAAAGAAACTCTCAGATATATGAATAAGGAAACATCTACAAAAATGTTCACAGCAACATTCTTTATAAAACCTAAAACATCAAAACAGCATCAATGTGTTGTCAAAGAAGAATGGAAAAAGTTTGATATATATCCTTAAATTGAACACTATTTGGCAATGAAAATAAGTGTGTGTTACTTGTATCTACTTGGATAATTCTCACAAATATAATATTAAGCAAAAAAGTTTAAAAGAATGTTATGATATTTTTAAATGTATTTAAAACAACAAAATAGCACATATGTAGAAAAAACCAAGAAATATGTAAAAATGATAATCATCATATGGAGAATAACAGTTACCTCTGCAGAAGCTAGAGAGACATAAGAGACAGGAAGCTTCAACTAATTTTCTTTAAGCCGGGCTGCAGATACATGAGTGGTCACTATAATATTCATTGTGTCTTCTATTATGTCTGAAATATTTAGCAATAATAACACATTTTCTTTCATGATACTAAACCACCCAGAAGTGAACACATAATTCAACAAATTCCTAAGAGGATCTTTCAGAAAGTATATTAAAATTAAAAGAGTTTAAGCAAGAACGTTTGGGAAACACTGAAGGGGCAGAACTTCCAGATTACTGATTCTCTGAATCAGCATTGCAAACAGTCAAACCTGCTGCGTGAGGGACTGAGTAGCTACTGAAGAGGATCTGGTACCTTCTCAGGACCTGAAGGTTTGTTTTCCAAAGACGTTTTCAGATGGATCCATTTTACTATTTATGCTAAAACATACCATTTAAATAGATGAGAATGTATATGCACATATAGATAATTCAAGGAGAGTGGTATACTGGTAAGTGTTTAACAACCAGCTTAGGGAGAGGACGACTGATTTAGTAGGAGTGGTCAATTCCAACGTTGTAAACACTCCCACCACAGTTGATATACTACCAACTTGCTTTTGATGAATGCAAAGTTGGGAAGAGATGTGCACATTGGCTGGTACCAGCCAGCTCTGGCACATCACGGTGGGAGACAGGTGTCAGAGAAGACTTCCCCTGAGATGGGAGAAGTCTGATACAGTGTAAGTCACCCATGGCCCAACATGATACTGGGATTTTCCCAATGATCAAACTAACATAAAGTGATTCAAAAACTACACTGAAAGAAGGGTAAAAGAGAAGAGAACTTAATGGAAAAAGTTAACAGTATTTCTTATGTGAAATTAAAAGTAAAAATTTGCAACCTTGGGACTTCCCTGGTGGTGCAGTGGTTAGGAATCCATCTGCCAATGTGGGGGACACAGGTTCATGCCCTGGTCCAGGAAGGCCCCACATGCCTTGGAGCAACTAAGCCCGTGTGCCACAACTACTGAGCCTGAGCTCTAGAGCCCATGAGCCACAACTACTGAGCCCACGTGCCACAACTACTGAAGCCCATGTGCCTAGAGCCTGTGCTTTGCAACAAGAGAAGCCACCACAATGTGAAGCCCGCGCACCGCAATAGAGTTACCCCCTGCTCACCACAACTAGAGAAAGCCTGCACACAGCAACGAAGACCCAATGTAGCCAAAAATAAATAAATTAATTTTAAAAAAAATTGCAACATTTCCTGCATTTCAGAGGCTAAGTCTTATCCTTCTGGAAATCAGATCTATTTCCAATAAAATGCTCCAATGTCTTGAATACTCTAAGTCGGTGGTAGTGCATTATTATACAAGGAAATGATGGTGTCCTTGATAGAAAAACGTCAACAAATACAAGTAAAAGAGTTCAGCTAATAAGAAAAGTTGCAGAGATGTACGGACTTGTTTACATACGGAGATTACAGAGTTAGTTTCTCAATTCCCAAAACTATCATGGAAAGAGGTAGGATGCACAGCTGTGTGTGATTCCATGCATGAGAAGGAATAAAAACAGGTTAGAGAAGTTTCTTGTGCATTCAATTAGTGGTTTTCGATCCTCTTGGCCCTCCTCCTCAGCACTGAATTGTGGGAAAGAATCAGGCTACAACTGTACCTGCTTAACAGGTTCATGAATCAACTGTAAAGCAACCCCTAACACGTTTCTTAACGCTTTCTGAGAAGCAGAGGTCAATTTTCCAGGCTATTCCTTAAGCACATCCAGACTTCAGGAGTCCTGGAGGATCATTCCTAGAGGTAGATCAAGAAGTACTTTTTTTTTTTTTTTTTTTTTTTTTCAGTACGTGGGCCTCTCACTGTTGTGGCCTCTCCCATTGTGGAGCACAGGCTCCGGACGCGCAGGCTCAGTGGCCATGGCTCACGGACCCAGCCGCTCCGCGGCATGTGGGATCTTCCCGGACCGGGGCACGAACCCGTGTCCCCTGCATCGGCAGGCGGACTCTCAACCACTGCGCCACCAGGGAAGCCCAAGAAGTACTTTGTGATGAGATTAAACTTTCACATAATGTGGGAAATTCTGTGATTAAATCCCATTTTTTTTGTGTGAATCTATACCTTCAGCTCAGCACCTTAGACACCTACAGTCGTTAAATGATTCAATATGCAAATTTTTCTTTAACCCTAGATTAAAACTAGAAAGATGATCGAATCTCGAAAGCTTCTTTTTTAGGGTAAAACAGGATGAAACCCTGAACAAAGTGATTTTCCTAGGGGGACTTAAGAATATTACTATACCAGCTTCTTTGTTAAAGATTTAACAGCAGATAAAATTTCTAAAATTTTCAGTTGGGAATGTCCTATACACGGAGCTGGCTTATAGTAAATATTGCTACATGTACAGCTTTAAAAAACACTTCCATTTTTTCCAGAGACCCATAAAAATAAATTTTGCTCTTCTCATTGTTTAATAATAGATTTTTAATTACTGCTTATTTTTTCCTTGGGAATTGGGAGGTTTGTTTCATTTTCTGTCTACTTTACAGAAAAATAATATACTCAAGAATTTATTTTTTTCAAGGATTTGTGAATACATTTTCCTTGTGTTTATTCCAGGGTCTCTCCATCTATCAAGGCTTTAAGGCATGTGTGACACAAATAGAAATTCCAAAGAGATCTGCTTTAGTAATTTTTCTCAGATACCACACTATTGACTGTTAGGTTATTTCTTAACCTGTCTTTATACCCTCAACTGAAATGCATTTAAGAATGTATTTTTTTGGAGGTTATTTTCTTAACCTGTCTTTATACCCTCAACTGAAATGCATTTAAAAATGTATTTTTGAGTTCTTCCCTGGTGGCGCAGTGATTAAGAATCTGCCTGCCAGTGCAGGGGACAGGGGTTCAAGCCCTGGTCCAGGAAGAGCCTACATGCCGTGGAGCAACTAAGCCCGAGTGCCACAACTACTGAGCCCAAGCACCACAACTACTGAAACCCATGTGCCTAGAGCCTGTGCTCTGCAACAAGAGAGGCTACAGCAATAACAAGCCCATGCACGGCAACGAAGAGTAGCCCCCGCTTGCCGCAACTATAGGAAGCCTGGGCACAGCAACGAAGACCCAGTGCAGCCAAAAATAAGTAAATTAATTAATTTTTTAAAATAATGTATTTTTTCATAAATTTGAACTGATGCCTAAAATTTTTGAAAAGAAAGGTTTTTTCCCTAATCTTTCTGTGTATAAACACTACTTGAAATGTCACCAAGACTAATCAACTAAAAAGTAGCCCCATTGTGAAAATTACTGACTTTTTGGAAAAAAAACATGTACTCCTTTAAATAATATTTTTTTCACTCAATAGTTTACCTACAAGGGAAACTTTCAATTAATACCGTAACAGTTTCTTGAATCTCAAAGAGGAGCAGTTTGCCTGAATTGACCCAGGTTAATTACAGTAGATGGAGACAATCTCTCCCAAAGCAACTAGATCAGCCTAAACCATTAATTAAGATTTATTTATTCCTTGATAGTCTAAAGGGGTTTTTTGGGGTCTTTCAGACTCCCATTTAAAAGAAATTTTGCTATTTCTTTGTATCCTTCTGTATTGTTTTTCTTTTTTTAAACATCTTTATTGGAGTATAATTGTTTTACAATGGTGTGTTAGTTTCTGCTTTATAACAAAGTGAATCAGCTATACATATACATATATCCCCATATGTCTTCCCTCTTGCATCCCCCTCCCCCCCACCCTCCCTATCCCACCCCTTTAGATGGTCACAAAGCACCCAGCTTATTTCCATGTGCTATGCAGCTTGATGCAAAGAAAATATGCTGTTTTTGGAATAGGAGAAATATATATACAATGTTCCTACATAGGCTAATCTTTAAGCTGCTGTCAACTAATACCTTGATGGCGATGAACTGACAGCTAGTTGAGAACTTTGTAGTTACCTTTCAAGGCATAAGTGAGACAGAGATAAAGGAGGAAGATGGTAGAGAGAAAGGCGAAAAGCAAAGACTTATCTTCCCCTCGTTCAAAACACTGTCTCTGGGACATCTGTTTCAGATGCATTTTCTCATGCTGCCTTCAGAAAACGAACCAAAATGACAATAAAGAGATAAAAAAGGTAAAAGTCATAATTCTGTAAGGATAAAGAGAATTGTAGAAGAGATAAGAGCAGACAGGTCCAAAACCAAATTTTTTTTTAATAAATTTATTTATTTATTTATTTTTGGCTGTGTTGGGTCTTCGTTGCTGCACGCGGGCTTTCTCTAGTTGCAGTGAGCGGGGGCTACTCTCCGTTGTGGTGCACTGGCTTCTCATTGTGGTGGCTTCTCTTGTGCAGCACAGGCTCTAGGCACACGGGCTTCAGTAGTTGTGGCACACGGGCTTCAGTAGTTGTGGTGCTTGAGCTCAGTAGTTGTGGCACATGGGCTTAGTTGCTCTGCAGCATGTGGCATCTTCCTGGACCAGGGCTTGAACCTATGTCCCCTGCATTGGTAGGCAGATTCTTAACCACTGTGCCACTATAGAGGTTCCCCCCAAAATTTAGAAATAGAAAAACAGACAGATGAGTGATAAAGGATTTAGCTGGCTTGAGAAAGCTGAAAGTCACCTGCCTTCACAAAAAGCAAATCTGCTGGCTCTACAAAACAAAACGGCTTATTCAACATCTTGTAATAACCTCTAATGGAAAAGAATCTGAAAAAGAATATATATTCTTTTGCTGTACACCTGAAACTAACACAACATTGTAAAACAACTATACTTCAATTTAAAAAAAAAGGCTGAGGAACTGAAAGTGGGGAGCAGATAGGGCTTGAAACAAATGGGATAATTTAGATACCCTAGAAAAAGCTGTTCAATAATAGATCCTTCCCCTACCCTGTGCCCCAGAATTGAGCACACTCTTGAGAAGAGGAATGAATGCTGGATTGAGGATAGTGGGAGCCATATTCTTACCATACTCCATCCCCAGTCCTAGACAAGAAGAAAGGAAGGAGAGGAGGAAGGAGGGCAATTTTACTTCCTTTTACACACCTTATGGTGTAATAATGAAGTACTGAGATCTTCACTTGGATTGAAACAGACATCTCTCTTGGGACGCTGTGGCACATGACTCAAATGAGCCAATAATTAAAAACTCATTTCTACTTAGCTTCGAACTTCATTATGAGGATTACAGCTTTTTAATTTTTTACACATTTTCTTAATTATGTTTTGCTTTGTGCAATATTAAAATTAGTTTTAATTTCCTATCCATTTGCTGACTGAGAGTGGGGAGATACAGTCTGAAAGTGCAGTGGATGCTTAAAAATGTAGCAGCCTATGCTAACACATATATATGGAATTTAAGGGAAAAAATGTCATGAAGAACCTAGGGGTAAAACAGGAATAAAGACACAGACCTACTTGAGAATGGACTTGAGGATATGGGGAGGGTAAGGGTAAGCTGTGACAAAGCGAGAGAGAGGCATGGACATATATACACTAGCAAACATAACGTAGATAGCTAGTGGGAAGCAGCCGCATAGCACAGGGAGATCAGATCGGTGCTTTGTGACTGCCTGGAGGGGTCGGATAGGGAGGGTGAGAGGGAGGGAGATGCAAGAGGAAAGCGATATGGGAACAGATGTATATGTATAACTGATTCACTTTGTTATAAAGCAGAAACTAACACACCATTGTGAAGCAATTATACTCCAATAAAGTTGTAAAAAAAAAAAAGAAAAAAAATGTAGCAGCCACAGAAATGGATACCTGGTAAACACATTTCCTTTGTAAAAATGTCAATTAAGTTAAATTTATATTGGATCTCTAAGACTAGATTCCAGCCATCTTAAGAATCAATAACAATCAGTATTAATTCTAGGAATCAAGATGATCATTTAGAGTATATTTATTCCAAGTGAATAAAAGGCACATGACTTGAGTCCACAGGAAAATAGTCACAGACAAACTTAAATGCAAGGAATGATGTCATCTAAACCAGCTTCATCTCCTAGAATAGTGACAAAACCCAGGAGTGCAGTCAGCAATGTATAAGAAATGTACAGAATGCTTTATCCCCAGTCCTGTTACTTGACAGATTAAAGGTGCTCATTCCCACATGTTAATATGGCACCATAGGTTTGATGTGATTCTTCATTATTAAAAAGCAAGCAAACAAACAAAAAAGCAGGCCACAAAATTTTACAGAATTAGCAGTAATGGTTATTTGTTCCAAGTGGATTTTCATCAGTTACTGTGAACCGCCAGATGTGGTTGGCCACTTGCATATTTCCATGAGCTCTTTTCTCATAAAGATTTCTAAAATGTATGATTTCAAAAATAATTTTATCCCAAACCAGCTTATGTCAAAAGAGAAATCATTTCTCTCCCTCTCATATTCTCTCTCTCTCTGTCTTTACATCCCAGTTGATAAGATGTTCATACTACCATGGACATAGATATAACTACAATGAAATAAACTGTTTCCTATAACACAGGGTTGCAGTCTATATTCTTCTCTCAGAACTCTTCTTTTCAAGGATAATTCTTTAAGTTATATTTACTTAAAGAAATAATAAAGTATTTTATGGAGAAAGATGTTATGAAATTTTTCAAATAAAATAAATACACTTTTCTTGACATTATTTTAATGTTCAACATGTCTATGATCTAGAGATTATTTTCCTTTCTATATTCATATATACTGTTAGTTTTCATTTCTTCCTTTTAGAGTTACTGTTACCTTATAATTACTATACACATATGATACATACATTCCTACATATATGTGGGTTTTAAAACATGAATGAAAAGATGTACATAGGAAGACAAAATAGGGGTAAAGATAAAGGACACCAAATAAAAACAGTAACAAATATGGTAAATATTAATCCAACTATGTCAATAATCATTTTGCATGTCAATGGTCTAAATGCACAAAACAAAGATGGAGATTATTAGAGTGGATCAAAAAACATGACCCTACTACATGTTGTCTACAAGAAACCCACTTTAAATATAAAGACTATTCAGATTAAAGTAAATGGATGGCGAAATAAAAACCATGCTAATGTTAATGAAAAGAAAGAAAGCAAGGGAAGCTATATTAATTTCAAAAAGAGCAAACTTCAAAATAAGAAACATCATTAGGGATAAAGAAGGGCATTACCTAGTGATAAAGAGGTCAATTCTCCTAGAAGACAAAACAATCTTTAAGGCGTATATGTTTAACATCAGGGTGTCAAACTCCACAGGGCAAAAATTGATAGAACTGCAAGGAGAAATAGAAGCATCTACTATCACAGTTGGAGACTTCAAAAAACCCTCTATCAGAAACAAACAGAAGTAGCAGGCAGAAGCACATAGTTGAATTCACCAACATCACCATCAATCAATTGGACATAATTGACATCTATAGACTAGTTTATCTAACAACAGCAAAGCACACATACCTCTCAAGCTCACATGGAACATTCTCCAAGACAGACTACACACCTGGCCATAAAACACACTTTATCAAATCTTAAAAATATAAATCATAAAATGGCTGCTTTCAGACCACAGTGAAATTAAACTAGAAATCAATAACAAAAATATAACTGAGAAATTCCAACATACATGGAGATTAAGCAACACACTTCTAAATAACACATGGATCAAAGAAGAAACCACAAGAGAAATTTTAAAATATTTTGAACTAAGTGAAAATTAAAATACAACTTATCAAAATTTGGGGGGCACAGAGCAAGAAATGCTTATAGGGAACATACAGAAATCAATGCATATAGTAGAAAAAACAAGAGATCTAAAATCAGTCACCTAAGTTACTACCTTAGAAAACTAGAAAAAAAAAGAGCTAATTAAACCCAAAGTAAGCAGAAGAAAAGTAGTAATAAGAATTAGAATAGAAATCACTGAAACTGAAAAGAGGAAATCAATAAAGAAAACCAATTAAACCAAAAGCTGGTCATTTGAAATGTTCAATAAAATCACTAAACCTCTGGTCAGGCTTAGAAACCTGAATCTGAATCTTACCACTGGCCACATAGGAGAAAAAAAGACCCTAAAGGCAGCAGTGCCAGACTTTCACGGAGATGGTTAGTCCATTCTCTCAGTGGAATATGTGCCAACTGACTTTCTCAATATATCTAAAGGGGAGAAGAAAAAGAATAGAGAAAGATGAAGGTGCTCTTTCTGTGGGCATGAGTCTGATTCAACACACCTTTTTCTGCCACTGGGGACAAGGGACAGAAGAGAGAGCCATAACCATTTATGCAGCCTCTAAACACAATTTCACCTACCCACTTGCAAAAGTATCCCAACTAAGGTCATATAATCTTACCACTCAGATGAATAGCCCATTTTCCTCCTCAGGCAGAGAAAAAGGAGAGTTTCTTTGAGAGCTTTCTTCCCATCCTATCCCAACCACCCTCAACTCCACCAAACCCCTCACCTTCTCACCCTGAACCAGCACCCAGCAGAGAACCTTTAAGATAGAACAAAATTTGATCTTCACTAATGTAACTCCTTCATTTTGCCACTGTGGATGCTGAGGGTCAAAAAGATGAAGCAACCTTTCCAACAAGCTAATTCCTGCCAGTGTCACCTTTACTTATTAACACTGAAGCAGTCATCTGTATTATAATTTTTATCACAGTTAGAAAATTCCTTAAATGTCCTCTGCTTATATGGGTTCATATAAAATCTTGAACCTTGATAATAATAAATGAAACAATGTTTTAATAACTCATATTTTAATATCATGAATTGTGTTTTTTTACTAGAGGGTCAATCACAGTCAAGGCTTCCATACCTGGGAGTGAAACATAAAGTATTTTTTTGTAAATCAATAATTTTCTGTAATTAAGCCACATCCAGAAGGAAAATAAATAAATCAGCCAATTCTTTTTATTGCCATTAGCCAGGATTGCATTTTTAATTTGCCACTGTGCACTGCTAATATACTTTAGATTTTGTTAATTTTCATTAGTTTTAGGAAAATGTCTTATGATAGTGTTATGGCCTGAATTGTGTAACATCAAAATTCATATGGTGAAACCACGCCCCCCAATGTGACTATATTTGGACATAAGGCCTCTATACACGTAATTAAGATTATATGAGGTCTTAAAGGTGGGGCTATAATCCCAAATGACTGGTGTTCTTGTAAGAAAAGGAAGAGTCACCAGAGATGTGTGCACAATGGAAAGGCCATGTGAGACACAGCAAGAAGGTGGCAGTCTGTAAGCCAAGGAGAGAGGCCTCAGAAGACACTAACTCTGCCAACACTTTGATCTTGGACCTCCAGCATACAGAATTGTGAGAAAATTAATTTTTGTTTTTTAAGCTCAGCCTGTGGGTTCTTTTTTTCGTTTGTTTGTTTGTTTGTTTTTTCGGTACGTGGGCCTCTCACTGTTGTGGCCTCTCCCGTTGCAGAGCACAGGCTCCGTACGCGCAGGCTCAGTGGCCATGGCTCAGAGGCCCAGCCACTCTGCGGCACGAAGTGCATAGTGACAGCAGTGATGAGCACCAGTCCAGGGTGGCTGAGCCTGGCAGAGTGGCAATCTTATGCCAGGGCAGCAGTGGCCAACTTCAGGAGAGGGCCAGCATATTTCAGAAGGGATCGTAGGAGATTCACAGTTGTGATTAGAATATGTTTAAGTATCTAGAAGGATGTATATGGGCTCAGAGCTACTGAGATCTTCCCAGACCGGAGCACGAACCTGTGTCCCCTGAATCGGCAGGCGGACTCTCAACCACTGTGCCACCAGGGAAGCCCCAGCCTGTGGTATTTTGTTATAGCAGTCCAAGAAGACTAATACAGAGAACTATTTTTGTGAACTTGTAACCACTTGCCAAACAAAAATTCTTTTCTTTGAAAATTTTACAATTGGAGGGACAGATGATACCATATATGCTTTATTATAATGTACTTAAGAAAATCAAATAAAGAAATATGGACCTATAGCAATTGAAAAACTGAAAATGCTTCTTTTGATGGATGGCAATTCTTGTTATTATTTTTGCTTATAGTCCCCAGGATAATAATATTATTAAATTGCATAAAGTTTTAATGTTAGTTTTTTAAAAAATCAAATGTAGGGTTGAAAATACTTGTATTCCAGTCTCTCAATATGTAATATGGAAAATGGCATACTACTTACTATTAACATTTTAAAATATTTCCATACATGTCTTTCACAGAGTCAAGGGATTGGACTTTAAACGGATATAAGAGTTCATTAAATGGTAAAAATAATAACTTAGGAGTGTATATTATATGTCTTATATATGTTATTTTATTTTATTCCTACTATGATATAAGTAAGCAGAGAAGGTATGAGTGCCCCTATTGCACTGTCCAGGAAATGAAAGCTCAGAATGGTGAAGAGTTAGCTAGCAGGACTCACTGTAAGTGAGCATTATTCAGAATTAGAATCCTGATCTTTTGATGTATACATTGCTGTTTTTCCTATCACTCCATACTGATTTACTTCTCACTCTGCTTTATTACTAATAAAAAGAATTTACCTAAAACTTATTTTCCCAATATGGTTAAATACACACATCTAATTTACACCCATCTTATAGTTTCTGGATTTATTTATTAATTAAACACTATTTTCTTCATCCTTCCTCTGGCAAATTTATCTTTCCCCATGGGTCACAAAGAGTACAATCATTATTTTTCATTGCATATTCTCAGGGTTAGAGGAAAGAGACATTTGTTCTTGTGATAGAAGAGGGGAAATGAAGAACTATTGAAGGTAAGGTTTTATTCTCTAGGCTTGAAGGTCACATGTCTAGGAATGCCCCCAAAGTGCCATGACTCTGAGCCCATATACACCCTTCTAGATACTTAAACATATTCTAATCACAACTATGAATCTCCTACGATCCCTTCTGAAATATGCTGGCCTTCTCCTGAAGTTGGCCACTGCTGCCCTGGCATAAGATTGCCACTCTGCCAGGCTCAGCCACCCTGGACTGATGCTCATCACTGCTGTCACTATGCTAAGTGTGTCGGACCACATACTAAGCCATAGAACTAAGACCAGGTTGGATTTTTTAATGCCTTACTGAAGATTCAGTGATCATGGGGAAAATTATAACTCAGAGAGTAAATTATCAACCTCTGCTGTATATACATGATCTCAGAGCCCCCACGTTCATTCCCATTTTCAGGGTCATACAGTATTCCTAGGCACTGGTCACACACACACACATGTCAGCAACAACTAACACTTCTATTCAGTGTCCTGACTTTCATCACACCTGTGAGTACAGTAGCTCCTATCCCAAGACCTCATCTGAAAGAAAACTTTCCTTTTCATCCTACTATGAGCTTTAACTTCTTGTCACAGGATCTCCATTTTTCCTGGTTGATTAACTGAAGGAATATCTTCTCCCTTAAGCAGAAACCCCTCCCCACCCTCACAGAGATGTGGCATTTTCCACTGGCCCCAATAGAACCAGCATATCTGAACACAGTAGCCCTGTACCAAGTCATTTCTCAGCATCCTTGTCATCCAGTCTTAGACAACACCACTGATTAGAAATCAAAGGTCCACAAAAACGTTTACACTCAAAAACAAATGGCTTTCCTTTTTCCAGTTTCTTTCCACTATGTCTAAAATTATGTCTATCTCTTTCCTGAAACCCTCTACATCTGAGATCCTCATTCCAGAAAACAGCTGCTCGAGCAGTAATACATGCCATCTCAAATAATAAATTACAGTATACAAGCAGACTACTTTACAAATATATTCATAAAGCAGAAACACATCTCACAAAGAAGCAGCAAAATCTGTAGAGACATGGCTTTGCCAGAAACTTATGCACAACAGTTAAAATCACCAAAGAGACTATAGCGTTTCTCAGTTTATAACATCTGCAGTCATGTTTACACACTGAGGAAAAGAAGCAGGGAAGAAAGAAAGAGATGCTAAAATGCAGAATAAGAGATCCATGCAGAAAAAATTCTCCTGGGAAGATTATAACTAGGAGATAGAAGGAGATGGAAGTTAGAACATTAAGTGGATAGATTAACCTCAGATAAGAGGAGACGCTGGTGAAGGCTTGGGAATAGAGGTCTGGGAAAAGACTAAACTAAAACTGAAACCTCTAATATGATCTTGGGAATGGATAGAAAAAAACACTAGATTTATTTCAACTCCACTTTTAGCACCTGGGTGGTTAGTAAAGAAGCCTCCTTACCTTCCTAAGTTTGAATTAACCTTATAAAAAAAGGAGTATTATTGCACCCCTGTTTACTTCTCACATTAAGAAACAAATAGAAAATATGTGATCACAAAAAAATGGAAGAGAGCAAACTTTCATTAAAGTATATAATATCTTGTTCATAGTCAAGAGGGAATATATACGAGAAACCTTGTATGGTGGCTGGACAATTATAGAGCAGAGTCATTCATTCCAGAAGACAGAAGACAGGATTTCCTCCTCATTAGCTTGAATGTCTCATATTGAGTGTAGGTTAATCATTCAGTCTATGATATGGAACATGGGTCAGACTTTATGAAGGAGAGTCTGTGAGTCCACTAAAGCAGACCACCACCATGCCCACAATTCATCAACGCTGCCTCCTCTCAGGACTGGCATAACAGATTATAGGAAAAAGAGAATAAGTTTTGAAATATTCAGATTTTAATATTCTGGATCCTTTGTTTATTAGCAGTGAATTAGACACATACATAAACTCCTTTAACATATGGTAATAAAAGTGGTGCTTCACAAGTTTGCCAGCTTTTCTCTCTCTTGTCTTAGTGCGGCAACACTGGTATGAGTCACTGTAAATGACAGAACCACAAAAACAACATCAAGGGCAACCATGATCAAAATGTCTGGAGAATCTAGGTATGCTATCTTCAGCTTGTCTATGTGGGAAGAAGCACTGGGCTTAGAAACCAGTCAGAAACTGGGGCAACACCATAGAACCTCTCAATTGGAGTGCCTCATGACTCAGTTCTTGGCCCTCTCTCTGTATATTTTCTAACCCTGAATGTTTTCATTTGGGTCCCTGGCCTTAAATTCCATCTTATGAGTTTCCTGGGGTGCCATAGCCTAGTACCACCAACTAAGTGACTTAAACCAACAGGAATTTATTGTCTCACAGCTCTAGAAACCATATGGTCAAAATCAAGGTGTCACTGTCGGTGGGAATGTAAATTGATACAGCCACTACAGAGAACAGTATGGAGGTTCCTTAAAAAACTAAAAATAGAATTACCATATGACCCAGCAATTCCACTACTGGGCATATAACCAGAGAAAACCATAATTCAAAAAGAGTAATGTACCACAATTTTCATTACAGCACTATTTACAATGGCTAGGACATGGAAGCAGCCTAAGTGTCCATCAACAGGTGAATGGATACAGAAGATGTGGCACATGTATACAATGGAATATTACTCAGCCATAAAAAGAAATGAAATTGAGTTATTTGTAGTGAGGTGGATGGAGCTAGAGTCTGTCATACAGAGTGAAGTAAGTCAGAAAGAGAAAAACAAATACCATATGCTAACACATATATATGAAATATAAAAAAAAATGTTTCTGAAGAACCTAAGGGCAGGACAGGAATAAAGATGCAGACGTAGAGAATGGACTTGAAGACATGGGGATGGGGAAGGGTAAACTGAGATGAAGTGAAAGAGTGGCATTGACATCTACACACTACCATATGTAAAATAGATAGCTAGTGGGAAGCAGCCGCATAGCACAGGGAGATAAGCTTGGTGCTTTGTGACCACCTAGAGGGGTGGGATAGGGAGGGGGGAGGGAGATGTAAGAGGGAAGAGATATGGGGATATATGTATATGTATAGCTGATTCAGTTTGTTATACGGCAGCAACTAACACAGAAAGGTAAAGCAATTATACCTCAATAAAGATGTTAAAAAAAAAAAATCAACGTGTCAGCCAGGCCATGTTCCCTCTGAAACCTGTAGGAGAATCCTTCTTTGCCTCTTTCCAGCTTCGGGCAGTTTGCTGGCAATACTTGGCTTTCCTTGGTTTGCAGCTGCATCTTTCCAATCTCTGCCTTTGTCATCCCATGGTGTTCTCTTCTTGTGTGTCTGTATCTCTGTGTCTCTTCTTATGATGACACCAGTCATGTTGGATTTAGGGCTCAACGTACTTCAGTATGATCTCATCTTAACTTGACTAATTACACCTGCAATGACCATATTTCCAGAAAGTGTACATTCTAAGGTACTGGGGGTTAAAACTGCAACATATCATTTTAAGAGGTACAATTAAACCTATAACACCACTAATATACTTGTGATTCCCAAATTCATATCTTTAATATGGACTGACCCTGAGCAATCTCTCAGTTGCCTACTTGACATTTCCATTTGGATACCTAAGTAGGCATCTCAACATGTGCAAAACATATTAATGTCCCAACTTCCCACCTCTAAACCTTTCCTTTCTCAGCCTTCTTCATCTCAGTAAATGGGGCTAACATCTGCCTCATTGTTCAATTTAAAAGTCTAAAAGTCATCGGTTGTTCTTCCCTTACTCTCATCTCTTGCATGTTTTCTAGCAACAGCTTTTTCTCACTCTTCTACCTCCCGGATGGAAGCTAAGTCATCCATTTCTCTTGTCTATTCTGCCACCACACAGGTCCAAATCACCATGGAATACAAAAAAACTAGCCTCCAAATTTATTTCCTTATATCATTGTCTTTCTATAATCCATTTTTTCATAACAGCAATCAGAGTAAGTTTCTAAAAAGATAAATCAAATAATGACATTCCTCTTCTTGAAATGCTCAAAATCTTCCTGCCATTTAGAATGACTTTTATGTATTTATTTTTGTTTTTGGCTGCGTTGGGTCTTTGTTGCTGCACTCAGGCTTTGTCTAGTTGCAGTGAGCGGGGGCTACTCTTCATTGCAGAGCACGGGCTCCAGGCACGCAGGCTTCAGTTGTTGTGGCTCGTGGACTGAGTAGTTGTGGCTCGTGGGCTCTAGAGTACAGGCCCAGTAGTTGTGGCGCATGGGCTTAGTTGCTCCTCAGCATGTGGGATCTTCCTGGACCAGGGCTCAAACCTGTGTCCCCTACATTGGCAGGCAGATTCTTAACCATTGTGCCACCAAGAAAGTCCCTAAAATGGCTTTTATGCTTCTCACTATGGTCCACCAGGACTAACAAGGCTTGAATCCAACACCATCATCTCATACCACTACCCTGTTGCTTGACGGAGTCATGCTTGGGGGTCACTGGTTCTAAAAACTCTCTTGTTCAAATTGTCCAGGGTCCAAACATGAGGTGCTCATAAGGATGCAAATGGAGTTGGAAGGGGTGGAGGAGGAGGGAGAGGAGAAAGAAAGCACAGTAACTGGCATTTCATGGTTGCAGAGGAGATATGGAGTCCACCCAGCTTGATAGATCCACTTTAAAAAATCCTTCTTTTTTTTTAATCTTTATTGGAGTATAATTGCTTTACAATGGTGTGTTAATTGCTGCTGTATAATAAAGAGAATCAGCTATACGTATACATATATCCCCATATCCCCTCCCTCTTGCATCTCCCTCCCACCCTCCCTATCCCACCCTTCTAGGTGGTCACAAAGCATCAAGCTGATCTTCCTGTGCTATGCGGCTGCTTCCCACTAACTATTTATTTTACCTTTGGTAATGTGTATATGTCCACTCTCTCAACTTCGTCCCAGCTTACCCTTCCCCCTCCCCGTGTCCTCAAGTACATTCTCTATGTCTGAATCTTTATTCCTGTCTTGCCCCTAGGTTCTTCAGAACCAGTTTTGTTTTGTTTTTAGATTCCATATATATGTGTTAGCATATGGTATTTGTTTTTTTTTCTTTCTGACTTACTTCACTTTGTATGAAAGACTCTAGGTCCATCCACCTCACTCCAAATAACTCAATTTAGTTTCTTTTTATGGCTGAGTAATATTCCATTAAACAATCCTTGTTTCACCTGTCTTCATACCACTACTTTCCATGTTATCTGATACCTCCAAGTTCTGAGCATTGCAACTGGATTATCTTTTACTGATACTTAAGTTGAGGTATATTTTCCCTCTGCCAGGTCAGGTGTTTATCCTCAACTGACTTTTTTTTAAGATTTTTTTTGATGTGGACCATTCTTAAAGTCTTTATTGAATTTGTTATAACATTGCTTCTGCTTTATGTTTTGGTTTTTTGGCTGCAATGCATATGGGACCTTAGCTCCCCAATCAGGGATCAAACTCACACTCCCTGCATTGGAAGGTGAAGTCTTAACCACTGGACTGCCAGGACGGTACCATCTCCTCAACTGACTTTCTAGCTTGCAAAATTCATAGCAATCTCTTGTCCACATGTCTCATTCTCTTTGGTCTTATGAATTGATACACTTTTAATTCTTAATTCTTCTTTAGTGAAGTTTGGGAAAGAGAGTAGATACATGAGTGTAATCAACTTGCCTGATTAATGGGAAGTATCCCTAACATTAATGGTGATTTCTCTATTTCAACTCTTCTATTATAAGTGGCAGAAAACCCTTAGATTTGGGACAAAGTAAACACTATATCATCTGTATAAGATCAATGAATTGGGTGATAATTAAGAGCAGTGTTTCTCAACTTCAGCACTGTTCTCATTTGGTAACAGATAACTCTTTGTTGTGGGGAGCCATCCCGTGCATTGGTAGGATATTTACCAGCATCCCTGGTCACTACCCACCCTCCAAGTCATGATGACAGAACATCTTCAGAGACTATTAGATGTCTCATGTGGGGGAAGGGGGAGGGGGGATTTCCCCTGGTTGAGAACCTCTTATTTAAAGATAAATTAGAGTACTGTTACCAGAGTAAGGAAGAAAGGAACAAGCACAAGAAAGATACTCTACTTCTTAATTTAATCAAAAACAAAAAACAATGACTTGGAAAACCTTGTAGAAAGACGTATTCTAATACTTTTGACTGTGTCAAAAGATACAAACTTCCAGCTATAAAATAAATAAGTCATGGGGATGTCATGTACAACATGATGACTATAGTTAATAACACTGTACTGCATTTTTGAAAGTTGCTAAAAGAGTAAATCTTAAAAGTTCTCATCACAAGAAAAGAATTATTTTTGTAATTGTATGTGGCGATAGATGTCACTTGATTTATTGTGGTGATCGTTTTGCAATTCATACAAATACCGATTATATTATACACCTGAAACTAATATAACATTATATGTCAATCACACCTCAATTAAAAAATACTTTTGACCCTAAATTATTCTATGATCTCAGTGAAAAGAAATCAGACTCCAGGAGAGGTGTAGAATGGAAAAAGCCAAGGAGGCTCTGTGGAACTCAGTGGTAGGATCCCTTGATCATCACACAAGTGTTTTACTATTTTCAGCATTCAGTGTCTCTCCAGCAATCAGCATTTCCTTTGTCTACATTATATGTCATTATCAATTTCTAATTACTGTATATTTTTAACAAATATTTATTTCTCACTCACAATATGTCAGGGACCATTGGGGACACTGCACATAGAGCACTGTGTGTGATATTTAGGGCCCCCACCTTCATGGTGTTTGTACTCACAGGGAGCAATTGACGGAAATAGTAATCCAATCAATAAATAAATTAACTCTGGTGGTGAAATGCATTAGAAATTATTGGTGATGGGGGAAGAAGCACAGAAAGCAAGATTAGACTGGGAGTCAGTGAAGATCCACTGCAGAGGTGACACTGACTCAAAACCCAAAAGATAATTAGAGGAGATAGTTAATGGTTTCCCATATGAAGTTCTGAAAAGAAGACTCCAGGAAAAGAAAAGAGCCAGAACCATATATGTGTATGTATATATATGTGTGTATGTGTGTGCTGTATGTGCTATGTTCTAAATGATTGTGTTCCCCCCAAATTCCTATGTTGACATCCTCATCCTTAACAGAGATGGTATTAGGAGGTGGGGTCTCTGGGAGGTGCTTAGTTCATCAGGGTGGAGCCTTCATGAATGGGATTAGTGCCCTCATATAAGAGACTCCATGGAGCTCCCTCAGCCCTTCTGCCATGTGACAATGAAAAGACAGTGAATTAGGAAGTGAAAAGACAGCCAATTAGGAAGCAGGACCTCACCAGACACAGAATCTGCTTGCACCTTGACCTTTGACTTCCCAGCCTCCAGGACCATGAGAAATAAATTTCCATTTTTTAGAAACCACGCAGTCTATAGTATTTTTGTTAAAGCAACCCAAACAAAGTCAGTATGTATATATTTGTACATTTAAGTTCACTTTTTCTCTGCCTCCTTGCTCCTCTCTGGCTAACTTAGGCCAGCAAATGACCCATTCTATAGATACTTGACCAGTCTCTCCTAGCATCACCCTCCTCCACTTTCAGTTCCCACTATTACCTGTCTCATTTTGGTATTTCCTAATTTGAATTCATTTGATGGGCTGAACTTATCTTTTTGTTCCAAGTAATGCCAAAAAGTGCTTGCCAATATAAGGATTGACTAGTTTTGGATCAGATGACCTTTCCTAATCCAATCAAAAAGTCTATGGTGGAAAAAGGTCAGTTAGTACCAAAATACTTGCCTTCAGTTTCCCTTGAGCAGTACTGCAGTCAAATCAGTTTCTCTTTAAAGAGTCTGTGGGTAGGCAAGCTTCCTGACTGACAGATCTCCCAAAATCACCAGCTAAATCACCCTTTGATGTGTACTCAAGGTCTTTATATCCTTCAGCTCTGCTATCATTCATGTTCCATTTTTAATTTATCATCTGGAGAAATCCCTGGGAGATATCATAAAAATCATCCTAACAGTAGCAGTGGTTAAAAGTAAATATATAAGTATATTTCTCCCTCAAAACAGTGTAAGATTGAAACTGATTTTCCCCAGACACAGAAATGAACAGGGAGATCAGCTTGGTGCTTTGTGACCACCTAGAGGGCTGGGATAGGGAAGGTGGGAGGGAGACATAAGAGGGAGGGGATATAGGGATATATGTATGCGTATACCTGATTCACTTCGTCATACAGCAAAAACTAACACACCATTGTAGAGCAATTATACTCCAATAAAGATGTTAATAAATAAATAAATAAAAATAAAAAGTAATGTAAAATATCTCATTAATGATATCTTAATTACATGTTATAATAATATTTTGGATGGATCAAGGTAAATAAAATATATCCTTAAATTAATTTCACCACTTTCATTTTACTTTTTTAACATGGCTATGGAAAACTTTACATACCTGGCTCATGTTATATTTTTATTGGATAGCAATTTTCTAGACCAATGGTTCTCAAATTTTAATATGCATCTGAATTAACTTGAAGGCATGTTAATCAGTGTTTTAATTGACAGTAACAGAGGGTGAATCAAGGAAGAATCTGAAGAAATAACATTTCAGGTGAGGTCTGAAGTGAAGATTTAGGGAGAAACTTGCTACAGAGTGATGGAATAGCATGAGCTAGGATTCTGAGGCAAGAAACTGATTGGTATTCCTGGGAAGCCCCAAGAGGCTCTCGAGGCCAGATCATAGTGGGGAAGGATGAAAAGGTGGTAAAAAGCTGAGAAAGGCAGATGGGGACCAACCTGTGCATGGTTTCTGTAGGTCTTGGTAAGGAGTCTGAATTTTACTCAAAGTGCAAAGGAAGTAGATGAAAGAATTTCAGTCAGTGGATTATGGGGATCTGATACAATCTCTAAAACATTACTCAGGCCAATGCCTGGAAAACTGATTGAATATGAGTAAAGTGGAAATGAAGAGAATAGTAAGAAAGCTATGACAGCAATAAAGGAAGGTCTAAGTAAAATATGCTAAGACAAGCTAATGTAATTCTAAATCACTACTGACAATAATGATTATGAAGACTGTACAAATACTAAAAAAGTTTAGGATACAGTGTTAACTGAAAGGAGCAGGATATAAAATTGAATAGATATTATGCTTCAACTATGTCAGCTACATATTCATACAAAGACTTAAATGAGACTACACCCCAACTACGTCAAAAAAGAAAAAAAAATATGGATAATATTTTTCCTTTATATTTATATTTTCCTCCAAAATTTTAAATTAATGTAATATTTCTTTACAACATAAATTGGAAAGTTTTCTTTAGTTAACTGAAAGATTTCTCTTGCCTGTTCTCTTAGTAGGGTGAAATATTTTTATTAGCCCAGAAGATAAAATTGTTGATAAGTCAAATTTGCATTTGTGTTTATCATGGTAGAGGGTTTCAGTTTATTTTTTTAATACAAAGAGGCATTCCATTAGCTTTCCTATATCATTATTTGCATTACAACCACAAAAAAGATACTATCTGCTCGAAGAATTCCTAGTTTTGTTAAAAATAATGCATCAGATCTCCAACTGGAAAACAATGGTGACCATCTGATTTCAAATATCTCCATATAACCTCTCAGCAACAAAAAGAACATAATATTTTCCAAACAGTTATGATTTATGTACTTAAATGCTTAACAATTTTTATATGTTAATTCTATATCCTCTTGCCCTACTACCCTACAAAAAGATCAAAATGTATAGAAGCTATACAAGTATGATTACTGAAGGTGAATTCCTCTGTAACCTTGGAGTAGAAAAAGGCTTTCTAACTATGACTTCAAAATCCAGATAGCAAAAAAATAAAATTTAAAAATTTGACCTCTTAAAAATAAAAATTATTTTCATAGCATAAGCACCACAAGAAAAGCCAAAAGAGAAATGACAAACTGGGAGAAAATAATTGCAGCATATGTCACTTTAAAAGATCTAATATATTAATATACAAAGAACTTTAGTTGAGCAAAAGCACACCAAAATCCTACAGGAAAATGGGCAAAGATTTAAACATATAATTCACAAAAAGATGAAAAATAATACCTTATGAAAAGATGTTTGGGGGGCGCCTTCAAGATGGCAGAGCAGTAAGACATGGAGATCACCTTTCTCCCCACAAATACATGAAAACTACATCTACGTGTGGAACAACTCCTACAGAACACCTACTGAATGCTGGCAGAAGACGTCAGACATCCTAAAAGGTGAGAAACTCCCCACATATCAGGATAGGGTAAAAGAAAAAAGGAAAAACAGAGACAAAAGAATAGGGACAAGACCTGCACCTCTGGGAAGGAATTGTGAAGCAGGAAAGGTTTCCACACACTAGCAAGCCCCTTCACTGGTGGAGACGGGGGTGGCAGGGGGAAGCTTTGGAGCCACAGAGGAGAGCGCAGCAACAGGGGTGCAGAGGGCAAAGCAGAGAGATTCCCACACAGAGGATTGGTGCCAACCAGCACTCACCAGCCTGAGAAGCTTGTCTGCCCACCTGCCAGGATGGGTGGGGGCTGGGAGCTGAGGTTCGGGCTTTGGAGGTCAGACCCCAGGGAGAGGACTGGGGTTGGCTGCGTGAACAGAGCCTGAAGGGGGCTAGTGATCCACAGCTAGCCAGGAGGGAGTCCAGGAAAAAGTCTGGACCTGCCTAAGAGGCAAGAGACAATTGTTTTGAGCTGCACGAGGAGAAAGGATTCAGAGCACCGCCTAAATGATCTCTAGAGACGGGCACGAGCAATGGCTATCAGTGCGGACACCAGAGACGGGCATGAAACTCTAAGGCTGCTGCTACAGCCAACAAGAAGCCTGTGTGCAAGCGCAGGTCACTATCCACACTTCCCCTCCCGGGAGCCTGTGCAGACTGCCACTGCCAGGGTTCCATGATCCAGCGACAACTTCCCCAGGAGAACACACATTTGCAACGTCATGCAGGCCTCTGCAGCCACAGGCTCACCCTGAATTCCGTACCCCTTCCAACCCCCAGCCTGAGTGAACCAGAGCTCCCTAATCAACCGCTCCTTTAACCGCATCCTGTCTGGGCAGGGAACAGATGCCCTCAGGCGACCTACATACAGAGGTGGGGCCAAATCCAAAGCTGAACCCCAGGAGCTGTGCAAAAAAGAAGAGAAAGGAAAATCTCTCCCAGCAACCTCAGGAGCAGCGGATTAAATCTCCACAGTCAATTTGATGTACCCTGAATCTGTGGAATGCCTCAAGAGACAAAGAATCATCCCAAAACTGAGGCAGTGAGTTTGAGAGCAAGGGTAGACTTGGGGTTTGCTTTCTGCATCTAATTTGTTTCTGGTTTTATGTTTATATTAGTTTAGTATTTAGAGCTTAATATCATTGGTAGATTTGTTTACTGATTTTGTTGCTCTCTTGCTTTTATATATATATATTTTTTTTTTTCCTTTTTCTCTTTTTGTGAGTGTGTATGTGTATGCTTCTTTGTGTGATTTTGTCTGTATAGCTTTGCTTTTGCAATTTGTCCTAGGGTTCTGACAGTCCATTTTACTTACTTATTTATTTATTTATTTATTTTAGTATAGTTTTTAGTGCTTGTTATCATTGGTGGATTTGTTTTTTGCTTTGGTTGCTCTCTTCCTTTTTTCTCTTTCGTTTTCTTTTATTATGTTTTAATGTTTTTATTTTTAATAATTTTTCCCATTGTAATAATTTTGTTTTATTTATTTATTTATTTTTCTTTCTTTTTTTTTTTTTCTCCCTTTTCTTCAGAGCTGTGTGGCTGACAGGGCCATGGTGCTCTGGATGGGTGTCAGGCCTGAGCCTCTGAGATGGGAGAGCTGAGATCAGGACACGGGTTCTCCAGAGACCTACAGGTCACACATAATATCAAACGGTGAAAGCTCTCTCAGAGATCTCCATCCCTACGGCAAGACCCAGCTCCACTAAATGACCAGCAAGTTACAGTGCTGGACACCTTATGCCAAACAACTGGTGAAACAGGAACACAACCCCACACATTAGCAGAGAGGCTGCCTACAATCATAATAAGGTCACAGACACCCCAAAACACGCCATGTGGTCCAGCCCACCAGAAAGACAAGATCCAGCCTCATCCATCAAAGCAAAGACACCAGTCCCTTCCACAAAGAATCCTAGACAACCCACTGAACCAACCTTACCCACTGGGGGCAGAGACCAAAAACAATAGGAACTACGGACCTGCAGCCCGTGAGAAGGAGACCACAAATACAGTAAGTTAAGCAAAATGAGAAGACAGAGAAATACACAGCAGATGAAAGAGCAAGGTAAAAATCCACCAGACCTAACAAATGAAGAAGAAATAGGCAGTCAGCCTGAAACAGAATTTGGACTAATGATAATAATGATACAAAATCTTGGAAATAGAACAGAGAAAATACAAGAAACTTTTAACAAGGAACTAGAAGAACTAAAGAGCAAACAAACAATGATGAATAACACAATAAATGAAATTAAAAATTCTCTAGAAGAAATCAATAGCAGAATAACTGAGGCAGAAGAATGGATAAGTGACCTGGAAGATAAAATAATGGAAATAATTACCACAGAACAAATAAAGAAAAAAGAATGAAAAGAATTGAGGACAGTCTCAGAGACCTCTGGGACAACATTAAACATACCAACATCAGAATTATAGGGATCTCAGAATAGGAAGAGAAAAAAAAAGGTCATGAGAAAATATTTGAAGAGATTATAGTTGAAAACTTCCCTAATATGGGAAAGGAAATAGTTAATCAAGTCCAGGAAGTGCAGAGAGTCCCATACAGGATAAATCCAAGAGAAACACGACATGACACATATTAATCAAACTATCAAAAATTAAATACAAAGAAAAAATTTTTAAAGCAGCAAGGGAAAAGCAATAATTAACATTCAAGGGAATCCCCATAAGGTTAACAGCTGATCTTTCAGCAGAAACTCTGCTGGCTAGAAGGGAGTGGCAGGACATATTTAATGTGATGAAAGGGAGAACCCACAGCCTAGATTACTCTACCCAGCAAGGATCTCACTGAGATTCGATGGAGAAGTTAAAACCTTTACAGACAAGGAAAAGCTAAGAGAATTCAGCACCACCAGACCATCTTTACAGCAATGCTAAAGAAACTTTCTGGCAGGAAACACAAGAGAAGGAAGACTTATGATAACAAACCCAAAACAATTTAGAGTTCAGACCTAGGGTCACATACAGACTGAAAGTGAGGGGATGGAAAATGATATTCCATGCAAATGGAAATCAAAAGAAAGCTGGAGTAGCAATTCTCATATCAGACAAAATAGACTTTAAAATAAAAATTACCACAAGAGAAAAAGAAGGACATGACATAATGATGAAGGGATCAATCCAAGAAGAAGATATAACAATTGTAAATATTTATGCACCCAACATAAGAACACCACAATACATAAGGCAAATGTTAACAGCCATAAAAGGGGAAATCGACAGTAACCCAATCATAGTAGGGGTCTTTAACACTCCACTTTTACCAATGGACAGATCAACCAAACTGAAAATAAATAAGGAAACACAAGCTTTAAATGACATGTTAAACAAGATGGACTTAATTGATATTTATAGGACATTCGATCCAAAAACAACAGAATACACTTTCTTCTAAAGTGCTCATGGAACATTCTCCAGAGTAGATCGTATCTTGGGTCACAAATCAAGCCTTGGTAAATTTAAGAAAATTGAAATTGTATCAGGTATCTTTTCCAACAACAACACTGAGACTAGAAATCAATTACAGGAAAAAATCTGTAAAAAATACAAACACATGGAGGCTAAACAATACACTACTTAATAACCAAGAGATCACTGAAGAAATCAAAGAGGAAGTCAAAAGATACCTAGAAACAAATAACAATGAAAACACGATGACCCAAAACCTATGCCATGCAGCAAAAGCAGTTCTAAGAAGGAAGTTTATAGAAATACAATCCTACCTCAAGAAACAAGAAACATCTCAAATAAACAGCCTAACCTTTCACCTAAAGCAATTAGATAAAGAAGAACAAAAATGCACCAAAGTTAGCAGAAGGAAAGAAACCATAAAAATCAGATCAGGAATAAATGAAAAAGAAATGAAGGAAATGATAGCAAAGATCAATAAAACTAAAAGCTGGTTCCTTGAGAAGATAAACAAAATTGATAAACTGTTAGCCAAACTCATCAAGAAAAAAAAGGGGGAAGACTCAAATCAATACAATTAGACATGAAAAAGGAGAAGTAACAACTGACACTGCAGAAATACAAAAGATCATGAGAAATTACTACAAGCAACTATATGCCAATAAAATGGACAACCTGGAAGAAATGGACAAATTCTTAGAAAAGCACAACTTTCCGAGACTGAACCAGGAAGAAACAGAAAATATAAACAGACCAATCACAAGCACTGGAATTCAAACTGTGATTTAAAATCTTCCAACAAACAAAAGCCCAGAACTGGATGGCTTCACAGGCGAATTCTATCAAATATTTAGTGAAGAACAAATACCTATACTTTCCAAACTCTTATAAAATATAGAAGAGGTAGGAACACAACTAAACTCATTCTATGAGGCCACCATCACCCTGATACCAAAACCACACAAAGATGACACAAAAAAAGAAAACTACAAGCCAATATCACTGATGAAAATAGATGCAAAAATCCTCAACAAAGTACTTGCAAACAGAATCCAACAGCACATTAAAAGGATCATACACCATGATCAAGTGGGGTTTATCCCAGGAGTGCAAGTATTTTTCAATATATGCAATTCACTCAACATCACTAATCATTAGAGAAATGCAAATCAAAACTACAGCAAGGTATCACCTCACACCCATCAGAATGGCCATCATCCAAAAATCTAAAAACAATAAATGCTGGAGAGGGTGTGGAGAAAAAGGAACCCTCTTGCACTGTTGGTGGGAATGTACATTGATACAACCACTATTGGGAACAGTTTGGAGGTTACTCAGAAAACTAAAAATAGAACTACCATACGACCCAGCAATCCCACTACTGTGCATATACCTTGAGAACACCATAATTCAAAAAGAGTTATGTGCTACAATGTTCACTGCAGCTCTATTTACCGTAGCCAGGACATGGACGCAACCTAAGTGTCCATCGACAGATGAATGAATAAAGAAGATGTGGCACATATATACAATGGAATAGTACTCAGCCACATAAAGAAATGAAATTGAGTTATTTGTAGTGAGGTGGATGGAGTTAGAGACTGTCATACAGAGTGAAGTAAGTCAGAAAAAGAAAAACAAATACTGTATGCTAACACATATATGTGGAATCTAAAAAAAAAAAAATGGTTCTGAAGAACTAGGGGCAGGAAAGGAATAAAAATGCAGACATAGTGAATGGACTTGAGGATATGGGGAGAGGGAAGGGTAAGCTGAGATGAAGTGAGAGATTGGCATGGACATATATACACTACCAAATGTAAAATAGATAGCTAGTGGGAAGTAGCCACATAGCACAGGGAGATCAGCTCGGTGCTTTGTGAAAACCTAGAGAGGTGGGATAGGGAGGGTGGGAGGAGGATGCAAGAGGGAGGAGATATGGCGATATATGTATATGTATATGTATAGCTGATTCACAGTTATACAGCAGAAACTAACACACCATTGTAAAGCAATTATACTCTAATAAAGGTGTTAAAAAAAAGAAAGCATGTTCAATTTCAAACATAATAAGAGGAGTTCAAGAGATACCACCAATCCCACAAAACCGATAAAACAAATAAAATCAAAAGCTTGACAGTATATTTTATTTTCAGAGCTGTGGGCAACAGGCATTCAGATGCAATTCTTGTAGAAATGCAAAATGGTATATTCTCTCTATAAGAAAATTTGGCAATATTTAACAAAACTATACATGCATTTACTGTCTAACCCAGCAATTCCACTTGTGCTCATTTACCCTGAAGATATAGCTTCAACAATAAGAAAATACATATTCTCAAGGTTATTCATTGCAGCATTTTTTGCAATTGAAAATACTGGAAACTATCTAAAGATCCAGACATATGAGAAGGCCATACAATGAGATACTACAAAGCATTAAAAAATTAATGAGGACAATCTTTATGAACTGGTATACAGTGATTTCCAAAATGCATTATTCAGTATAAAAAACTGACGTGCAAAATAGCATGGATGACATGCTACCTCTGTGTAAGAGAGAAAGGGAAATAAGGACATCTATACCAATAATTCCAATTTCAATCTATCACTCCAGATTTCTCCCTTTCTATTTCCAATTCCACAATCCTATAATACATCTCAAATTTATTTACCCACTACAAAAAATAAGCTGCTCCTCTTTACAAACAAAAAGAAACACATGAGAGACAAACTAGAAAATAATGAAGTTGATTCCACTGAAGGCATGGGGAGACTGAGATGAAAGGCATATGGGAAGGACTGACACTTCTCTGAATACATCTTACTGTTTGATTTTGACTTTCAGAAGCTCTACATATTCAAAAAACAAAATTAAATCAAAAAAGATAGGGAAAGGGCCTCCCTGGTGGCGCAGTGGTTGAGAGTCCGCCTGCCGATGCAGGGGATACGGGTTCGTGCCCCGGTCTGGGAGGATCCCATATGCCGCGGAGCGGCTGGGCCCGTGAGCCGTGGCTGCTGGGCCTGCGCGTCCGGAGCCTGTGCTCCGCAACGGGAGAGGCCACAACAGTGAGAGGCCCGCATACCACAAAAAGAAAAAAAAAAAAAAAAAAAGATAGGGAAAAAACCCAAAACAAATAAAAATGATAGCAAAAACAACCTCAAAAAACTAAAACTGAAAACAAATGGAAATAAATGAACCCAACTACATTTCAATTAAATTAAAGTTGGGGCTAGAGAGGGAGGGTTTGACTAATTCAAGTATATTAAGAACACACTAATAAATTATATACCCTTAGTCTTGGGTCAAGTAGGGTGGGGGAGTAATGAAAACAATTTCTGAACTCTTTTTAGTATTGGGTGGTTTTTTTTTTTGCATTATCATTTTTGATAGTGACATAAGCAAAGTAATTCTGAAACAATTTAAAATGTATTATAGGAATGCAAATCTAAGTTAATGTAAAAAGAGAGTTACAGATGTGAAATGGTGGAAATTGTGGAAGAGCCCTATGGTAATGAATTGGAATTGGAGCGTTGGTGTAGACTCATATATAAAACATGCATATATTTCTTATCTCTGTCCACTGGAAGGCCCAAGAAGCAAAGACACTCTAGTAGCAACAAGAACATCTAGTGATGAGACTTTGATTTCTAATACCATTATCCTTTAAAAGGAAGAAGGACTCCTCAGAGAAAGACTGATTCCAGGGCAGGGGAAGGTAAGATTCAATATGGACCTGGAACATCTTTTATATCAGGAAGTTAAGAAGTGCCTGAAGCAATTATGGGATGTGTCACAAGGACATAGGAGCTAGTTTGAAGGGACTCCACTGGCCAGATGTGGGAGGTTTTGAGATTAATATATTATAAACCCTCAAAAAATAGGAATACATGAATCCTTATTGATGATCAATCAATCAATCAATAAAGGAGAGGCATTCTTGTTTTGAATGCCAAGTGCCAATTGGCCAATGAAGAGACAGATTTGGAGTTTGAAAAATCATCGTTTTGCAGCCATCATAGTAAAGACTGCTTCAAGCAAAAAACATTCTTACATGTTAAATCTAAGAGGGAGAGGGATTTTGCTGAAGAGCAGGACGTTTGGGAGGTTTAATGTATTCCCACAGATTGCATATTCCTAGGAAAAGAAAAAGCAGCAACTATATAGTAGAAATTTCCAATAAACCGATCTATACACTAAAGTATTTGGGGGAAAGAGATATGATGTATGCAGCTTACTCTCAAATGGTTCAGTAAAACAGTAATGCATACACATATATAGAAAAAGAGCAAATGATAAACAAATGGGACAAATTCTTAACGATTGGTGACTCTGAGTAAAGGAAACATGGGTGTCTTTGTACTACTCTCGCAGATTTTCCATTTGACATTATTTCCAAATAGAAAAAATTTTTTAAAAAGCAAAAAATAAATCTACACAAATGCCATTGTTTCATCATCCTCTGAGTAAATGAAAGTGTCACAAATGATAGAACAAACAAGAAATATCCAAATGGTAAAGTTTCCATCTTGTCCTTTGTCTTTCTTTGATTTAGGGACAGATTGTTGGATATTTTACACAAACAAAGAAATGATGAAACATCTGATTTAAATAGTTAAATAAAATAGGCTACATTATGTACTTAGTAGTGATACTAGTATATTTCCTCTAAAATGTGAAGTTCTTACACTGCAGTCTTTCAAGAGCCAAGCATTTAATGCCACACAAGATGGATTACAAGAATAAAATTAATTCCCTGTGGATAGACTTTTAAAACTAAATTAATATTTAAAAGCATATGGCTGTCACATGAATTTCTCCCAAATTTCCTTTGAAAAGTTAATATGGTCCTATTGAGCGGGAAAAAAACCCTCAAACTCAAATCCCACTTTTAATTATGAGATACTCATCAGAAATCCTTGTGAGACATAAAATTAGGACAGTTAAAAGGTGATTTGCAGGGCTGTTAATAGTTAAACCATGGTGAAAATGTGAAGATGAGAAATAGCAGTATACTAAAATGGGTATTTTAGAGAATATTTATTTATTTAATATTTAGAGAATATTTAGAAAGAGAAACCTGGATTTAAAACCTGCTTCTTTCTCTTAGAAGTCACGTGAGGCAAGGGACAAGATTCTCTAAGTCAGAATTTTCTAAACCAGTGGTTTGGTTCTAGTTGTGGTACCCAGCCAGCAGCATCCGTATCAACCAGGAACTTTTTAGAAATGCAAATTCTCGGGTATTACTGTAAACCTACCAAATCGAGTTAGGTCCAGTGACGTGTGTATTAACAGGCCCTGCAGGTGCTTCTGATACACACTAAACTTTCAGAACCCTACTTCTAAGCTACAACAAAAATAACAGTAATAAAAAATAATAATAGTAATACAATCCATTTTAGGATTATGATGATTAAATGAGATATTACACATGCAGAAATGATTTCTAAACTGTAGCAAAAACACTCATCATTAATAGTAGATTATTATTGTGTGACAGAATTGTGAGAGGAAAATCTTAAAACCAATAGTACTTTGTGCTTTTATCAAACTGCCCTTCTACAAAGCTTCAAAGAAGGTTAATTCCTTAAAACTTCCCACACTTGGTACTAGGTCTTGCACATAAGATTGCTCATTAAACTTTATTGATGCTAACTGAAATAAGTTCAGTTGACCAACGTCATTGGCAAGTATTTTATCTCTTGTTTTTGATATGGTCAAACTGGGAATTTTAAACCTCACTGAAACCAACCAAGCTATTAATTTTGAAAGACAATTTAGCTTCTGTGTTTAGGGGCAGATGCTCTGCTTTGGAGTTACACTATCGGGCACCACTCATTGCTGTGTGACTTTGGCAAAGTCATTTAACCACGCTGGGCCTCCTGACTTTGTTCATAGAACAAGGGTGATAATAATAATAGTATCCACCTCAATGGGATGTTGAGAGTATTCATTGAAATTTTAAAGAACTTAAAAATGGCCCTGGTACACGGCATTCAGTATTCTTTCTACGGCCTGAATGCCATACGTAGTTCATCTCCCTTTTACTTCTTCATTTTTTCCCTCCTTGCTTTCTTTTGGTTTTATGCCCATGTCTGCATGAACGCTTTCTTTTCTTGGCATCTGCACATCTTTTAATGAAGATGAAGACCAGGCACACATAGAAACCTTAAATGTACATAAAATGATATATATACTCTTATCTCCTATTATGAATTAGCACAGCTTTTGAAATATCAACTTCTTTGAGGTAAAATTTACATACACTAAACATACACATGTTAAGTGTACTGTTAAGTGTACAATTCCATGACTTCAGCACATGTATACACCTGTAGAATAGCCACCATTATCAAGATATAGAACATCTCCATCACCCCAAAAATGTTCCCTCATGACCTTCTGCCATCAATCTCCTCTTCCTACACACTCCCTCAGGCAACCATTCATCTGCTTTCTGTCACTATAGATTAATTGTGCCTTTCTAGAATTTCATATAAACAAAATAACACAGTTATTTGTTTGTGTCTGGCTTCTTTGCTCAGCATATCGTTAGCAGAGTTATCTGTGTTGTTGCATGTACTTCAAACTTTCATTTATTGCCAAGGAGTGTTTCATTGTATTGATATAGCACAATCTGTTTATCCATGGGTTACTTCCAGTTTTCCTTTCCCAGTTTTCCTTTTAACTATATATCTTATGGATTTTCCCCATCATTTTATAGTTCGTATATAACATGCACATATCCTAATTTACTTAATTGTTTTACCTCTGTTGGACATGTAAGCTCTTTACCGTGTTTTAAAATGATAATAAACACTGTTATAAATATCTTCATGAACTCAAATATTAATGGAATCCAATTTGGAAGTAAGATTCTTGGACTATAGTCTTTATCTTTAAATGGTTTAGAAATATTTTCACTCTCTTTTCAATTCCAAGTTTGCAAATGAGAAGTTTAATGTCTGTCTGATTCTTTTTCTAAGAGACTTTTTAAAAATTATATATGAAAATTTATATGATTTTAATTTATACAAGTTCAAGTAAGTCTCTGGGATATGTATATATGCATGCCTCTTTTTAAAAAAGATTTTTGGAACTCACCATTTTGCATCAGAAAATTCAAATATTATTATAGCTCAGAATTTTTAAAAAATCTCTTTGCTGTTTGCTTCATCATTTTTGTTTCTTCTAAAACTGCTTCGAGCCTGCATATTATTCTCATTTGGGGCCTCCTCTATGTGCCTTGGAGTTTTTTAAAATATTTTTATCCATGATTTCCTCATCTTTGTATTTCTTCTCTATGTTACGAATATGCTCTCTATTTGATTGAACAGTCTAAGTTGTTTTTGAACGTGACCATTTTATAATTTTTCTGTAATTTTTAAAAAATCTCAAGTCAGGCTTTATTTTACTTTCCAGAAACTGTGAGGCTGTAGGACCAAGGGATGAAGTTTCTCAGAAGCCAAGGGTTAAATGTTTGGATTCTAACTTAAGGGCAACAGGAAGCCACTGAGTTTTAAACAGGTGAATGAATGTGATTAAATCTGTAGTTTAAGTAGAAATAATCTAGCTTCAGTCTGGCTGATCTCCCTTGAGGCAGGAGAATGGTTATCGTGGAGACTACAAGAGCCTACATTAGGGCAGAAATGGAGGCCAAAATGCAAATTCATTTGAGTGGGTATTAGGTGTACAATCAGTACCACTGATTGGGATTTATCCGTGTTGTTGCATGTACTTCAAACTTTCTTCGAAGTGATAGACTGGTTATTGCGGCTGAGGGAGAAGGAGAAATTGACCAGGCTTCTTGTTGGACCTGGTGGATGGTTAGCTCTGCAATGATGCATAAAACACAGTAGGAAGCTCAAGTGATGTTTATTTTGGAGGCGATGTATCCTTGCATCCTCTAATACCCATGTAGCAGTATATTTATAAACTCCTATAGGGGGACTGACTAAAGTGTTTGTGTATTGGAATTTTGATACATTTTGCCACAGTGCTCTCCTTAAACCATACACTGCTTCTGTACTTTGCAATTCTCCTAGGTTTTCCTCACTGGCTTTCTTTGTCTAACATCTTAAACCCTGAAAATTCCCTGCGTTTGTGTAAAGATAAAATATAAAGCTTTTCTTCACCCATTACTTCCAAAGGAAAAATTGGATTGGAGAGCAGGGCGGTAAAGGAGCTTATTAAACTCCGTGTCGACAGCCAAAGCAAAGCGTTAGAAAAAGTTCCTTCAGGAGAGGACCAAGCTCCTCGAGTCACTCTATAGAAGGAAGAACTGGAGCGTGGGGAGGAGTCGGGGACACCCCCGCCCCCAGCCTCGCGTAGGTGCCACCCGCGGAGATGAAATGTGAGCTCGGGTGGCCGAGGACGCTGGATCGGCCGCTTAGCCCGCCGCCCGAGCGCCGCGGGGACAGACAAAGAGACCTCCGCCCCAGAGCAGCCCCGCGCGGCGGCCCGGGCTCCCCTCGAAAGCTCCCAGGGCGATGGCCAGGTCTCCGCGCCACCCGGCTCTCCAGAGCACTGCCCTCTCCATCTGACCGCCCTCCAGCTCCCCCATCCCCTCCCGGTGCCGGGCTCTCCCTTGGCTCCCAGCCCTCTCTACAGACCGATCTGTCTGTCTCTCTGTCCATCTCTGTCCTGGCGCGCAACCTCCGGCCACCGGCTTGGATGGACGCGCTGAGGGTCCCCGGGTGTCCAGGGGTCTTGCTTCCGAAGTTGGTCCTGCTCTTTGTCTACGCAGGTCAGTGACCTAGGGCGGCGGGAGAGGGGAAGGGGGCTCGGGGCGGCGACGGGGTCACACTCCGGGCAAACACGGGTTGGCCGGGATGCACGGGACCATGGTGGGAGGTCAGAGACTGTGAGGTCCCCGCAGGCAGGAGCAGAAGCCCAAGCCCGCGCGCTGCAGCCCTGGGCTTGACCTCCACACGGTTGTGTTTTGTCCCTTTCCTTACACGTTTCTTTCTTTCTTTTTTTTTTTTTTTTTTCTTTTCCTTTCTCTCTCTCCGCGAAGCAGCTACCCCCAACCCCACATTTAGGGGTTATTGTTTTTATTTTCTGGATGGCGTACATTTTTTCCAGTCGTATCCAGGACTCGGGAATTTGGGGTGAGAGTGGAGACTGAGCTGTGCGAAGAAAGCATGTTTTTTGAAAAGCACCTGAAGCTAGGGAGGCATCGCTGAGGTTTCAAATAAACTAATCTGATGACTTTTCCATTTCAGTAAATGCTACACACTGGCCCCTTTGCCTCCACATTCCGAATATTCCGGATTTTCCCTTTCAGAAATAAAAAAAAGCCTTAGACCTCTGTTTTTCTTCTTTAGAAGATGACCCTCAAGTGTGGTGGACAGGGTTATTGGAAGCTTTGAGTTGAAATATAGGGTTTTGGAGAGGCATAAATTCACCCAGAATCTGATCTGTTTTCGCTGAATTTGTTAAGCGTTTGCTTATAGGTGAAGGGCTTCTCATTTCCCGCATCCTAATTATTCTTAGAGAGAATTGCTAATAATTGATGAAGCAAAGCAGTTTTCTTGTTTTGTGACTGATGAGGAGCCCAAAATGGCCTTTCATTGGTTATTCATGTATAAAGTTAATTACACATGCGGCTTAGCATCCGCTTCATATTTTAAAAAACAGGATAAAAGCAGAGCTCTTTGGAAATGTTTTCATGTCTCTAACTTCCTATAACAAACACCACAGGCTTACCTATGACCTTGCAGTAGTAAGTTTATGTATAGCACTGTGACTTGCCTTTTGATACTTAACAAAGATATTGCAACCAAAATGAAGACGTTCTTCAACATTCTTACCTGAACATCAGTAGAACTGAATTTCTCATTCAACCTTGCCAGAAATGAATCACAATAACTTCATAGAAGTTTCCAATCTGTTTATTAAAATGTAAATTAGTGGCTGTCTATAAGTTGTTTTAAAGATATTTTATTGTAGGGGAATAGCTGACCTTCAAATACAGAAATTTATAAAATAGGAAAACTACTTTCTATTTAATGAGGAGAGTCCACATTATAATGTGTTTCCAGTGCTTATTTCTTTTACTTAAGTCATATAATGTTTTTAGAATTTGAGAGTCTAACTGAATCAATTGAATTAATATTTGTTTTATATTAAAATCTCTTTATGAGTTCATTTGAAACAATGATAATTCTTTCCACTTCCTCTGTTTACAGAAAGAAAACAAAAATAAGAAAATAGAACGCAGCAAATGAAACTTTAATTCCCTTGCTCATCTTCAGTCACACCACTGAACAACTTTTTCTTGTTCTTTTGTCCATTTTATTCTCTTTGGTGAGCTGAAAGCTTCTAAGTTGCACTTTTCCTTCCCTTCTTCCTGTTCCCCCAATGTTAAGTGCACAGCCCCCCCAGGATTCAGGAAACTCTGCCCAGCTGGCCAGCAGCAAGCTTGATCAGTTTAAAAAGTTTTCATTCCATTCATTTCTTCTCTCCATCCACATCCTTCCCCAGTATGCTACAAAGTCATTGCCAGCCAATACTAGGTTGAGTTATCATCTTTGGTAAGAAATTATTAGCTAATGTGCTTTTGATATTAATTCCTGAACTCTATTTCAGAGGCCTTTTTATGCTTGCCGTATTCACTCAACTAATATTTATGGAATGAGATGTGTTAAATGATACATAGGACAGAGACCATGCTTTGAGTCTTGTCTGGGAGATCAGGTGTGCCCATTACTCTAAGGTATAAAAAGCTGTATTATAGGAGAGATACACCAAGTGCTCTAGGTGTTCAAAGGAGGGACCTTATTGCTGGCTTAGGAGGATATGCTCCATGAAGATGATGTCTATTTTGTTTAGCATAATATTCTCAGAGACTAACAAAACACCTGGCCCATAAGAGGAACTCAGGAAATATTTGTTCAGAGAAATTAAATTGAGGAGGACTTTTTAGGACCTACAGCTTTGAATTAGAGGAAGCCTTGGACATAGGAGATGTAGTAGGATAGAGTGTGAACAAAGGCAAAAATCATGAGATTTGTATATGCAAAAACAGATAACACAGTTGGGTTGGAACTAAGAGACAAGGCTGGAAGTGAGGACTGGGGTGAGATGGGGTACACTGAAGAAATAGAATTAATCCAGATACCCTGTTAAATAAATTGCCAGCTTTCATGGGACAAAAACCTATGTAGATGCACTGTCCGTAACCTGAATTATTTTCTCCAAGGAAAATGCATTAAATACAGGTTCCATTCCTTAAGGATATAAGAGCAAGGTTTCTATACCTGAAGCATCGTGTCTGACTGTGGAGTCACTTTTGGGAAGGGATTCAACCAAGTGTTTATATTATTATCCAACTCCCACTGCAGGCTACAAAGACAGGATTTGGCCAAGGTTTTAACCTTCCCAACCCTAGCCAGTGATTTCTGTCTCCTCCCTTTCCTTCCTTTCTGATCCTTAGCTATAGATTACAAGAGGTAATTCTGAGCAAGTGCTTGGAGCCAGATGCTTTCCTGTACTACACATTTCTTAAGATGGGAGTGGGGAAGCTTCTTCCAGATGCTGCCTTTAACTAAAGTCATTGAAGAAAATTGGAACTAGCTAATTTTCAAGGATGTTAACTTGAATATTAGTAATAATATTATTTATCTTCTGAGGACCATTGGGAAGTTTCATTCTTTTACACGTGAGAAAATTCTTCTGTACTGTTGAAACTGTGATCTTTATAGGATTGTTCTCAAATAAACCGGAGAAAGCAACTAACATATCAAAATAAGTTTGAAGTGGTTGACTCCCCAGTTTGGAAATGTTGTGATTGTGAATGTATTTGCCATACTATTAAACCTTCCCTTTTTGGTTGTTTAATTCTGGGAAGTAGACAAGAGTGCTGGAAAATGCCATAAAACTAATGAACAATGTGTGACAGGATCTAGATGTTTGCTGCAGGTATAATCCAGCTTCTTGGCTACAAGATTTGGGGCTTGGTTTCCTGTAACATTGGCTCAAAATATTTTGATAACACCATGTCCTTACAATAACAGTAATTGAATCTTCGATAATCATGGAGAGCTTAATAAGATGTCACTGTCTTGGGCATTATTCAAAAGGCACCCCATGAAGCTATTTAAAAATCACTTGTCCTGTTCTGACAGAATAAGGCAGGATGTCAGCTCTCCCACTATCTGAACGGTTTTTAAGAGCATAAAGCAAAACATCCCAGCTAAGCGTTTGAGATAACTGACTAGTCTAAATATTTGACTTAATTAAACAGTACTAAAAATAAAAGCTATAGAAATTCCCTGGGAAAATGATAAAATAAACTGCAAAAAGCAGACACTGTCAATAAATCATTAGATCGTGTTTTCTGTCTTCAAAATTTTGGATTTAGGTAGAGTTACTGAATCTTACAAAGGTAGTTATTTTTCCCTTTCCTGTCTTCTTACCACACCCCGGAAGAAAACATTAAGGTTTGTTCATTTATGAAGTAGAATAAAATTGAGGAAAAGAAAACATGAACTTTTGACTTGTTCCACAGAGGCCATACATTACTGATAAAAGTCAAAGAACTTTGCTGGTTTTTGATCGCATCAATTTATAAAGAATCATCTTGTCAGGGAGGTGATTTAAAAGCAAAATCTGTATTTTCTTCTCTAAACAAATCAATTACATGGACATGTAGGCATATATATAACATTTACACTTTTATGTTATGACTTTGACAGAAAAGCAAAAGTCTTATATAATTTAGATAGTAGTTATTGCCTTCAGAGATTGAGTTGGAAATGACCTATTTTGTGATTCTTGAACATGTAACTTAAATTATCAGACTGTACTTAATGTTTTCCTACATGTACCTGAAACTCACATATCCATTGTAATTTATACCACTGATTATAACTAAATGATAAACTTAACTTGTTAAACATAAATCATTTAGGAAGAATAAAGAATTTTTCAAAGGCAGGGTAATTTTTATTTAACATTTTGGTATAATTTTCCTTGCCAAAAACATGGAAAAAAGACAGTAATTTGGTTTTTCAGCTCTGGTATGTCCTTTTTAATCAGAAAATACATTTCCCTCTTCACATAGTGCTGTTTCATAGCTTACTGATTCTTAAATCTGGCATCAAATAAACTCTTAATTATTCACCAGTGAATTATCTATAGGTAATTTTCCCCACAGCTAACTAACTCATTATCTTCCAATCCAAATGGATTGACAGGATATGAAGACTCATCTGTGGTACCTTATGTATAGAAACTGTAATTATGAAAGTAAAAAATGGTAGAGAAAGGAAAGCATATAATGCATTGTGGTGAAAAATATACATTACTTAAATATTATCTCCAGTTGATATTATTCATGTCAACAACACTTTCCACTAAATGTAGTTGAGAGTAGCACCCTAAAGTCAAAAAACTTTATCATTTAAAAATTATTGCAAGAACTCTGTTGACCAAGTTAATGTCTGAGTAGTTGGATCACTCATTCCTCCCTTCAGTGTCTCATTCAACCAACTCTGACTACCAATTATGGTGCTCGATGGACAAGGTTCAAAGACCGGTCTTTGCCTTTTCCAGATTTATGTCTAATAAGGAAGGAAGATTAGTTTAGGTGCTTACAAACGTTTTGGAATTGTGAGCACGTAAAATGAAAGTTTAAATGTGCTAAAGAGTGGTCGTTGACCGATTGAGATGTGAAATAGAGTGATTTTTCGTGAAGCTGGGATTTTCAGAAATGTAACTTCACGGATATGGTTTTTATTTTGTAGAGGATTGCCTTGCTCAGTGTGGCAAAGACTGCAAATCTTACTGCTGTGATGGAACCACGCCCTACTGTTGCTCCTACTATGCCTATATTGGGAATATTCTCTCGTGAGTATTAATCGAATTTGGCCATATTGATACTCTTTTCCTTGCCCAGTTATGTTTTCAAAAAGTACTAAGTTATAGTTATGAGTAGGAAATTCTAAGATTGGTTGTTGACATAAAATCTTTACTGGAGACACTCAACACTCATCACTATCTAGTGTATTGTATTATTTAACTAAATGTGCAAATTAATACACAAAATAAATTGCTTTTGTTAGAAGGGAATTTAAAGAATATTTTTATTGTCTAATTTGTTTTATGATAATAATAATGTAATAGTAATAATAATGTTTTAACTAGACCATATTCATATATTGATCATTTTTTAACATTGTAAACTATATTTTTTTGTCTGCTTTGTTGAAGGATTAATAAGTTAGAATTTGTCATTTAATGATAGCCAGTTTATTTTGCCACGCATATATTTGTCTGACTTAGCCAGTAGATATCAGGGAAAAGAGACATTATGAATAAAAACAGTTGAGATATGAAACGTCAGTTTTCTACATGATGTATCTAAAGCAACTTTGGAAACAAGGTTAGAGCCCAAGAAATCTAGCCTCAACAGGGTAAAGTGATAACCAACTACAAAAATTAATGAAACATACATGCAGAGAAGGTGTTAAGTATTTCTCTCTAACAAATTAAGGATTTATTTTAGAGATACTTCTAGGCGAAGGGAAATGGACGAGCAGAAGTTGTCTTCAGGGTTGTATGTCTGAGGACTGTGCAATTCTCTGTTCCTCTACACACACCTTCAAGTTGAGAAGTAGAAGGTAGAGAATAGAAACATAAGAATTTCACCCATGGGTGACCATTACCGATGGCGTTCAGGAGTCTGCATTTTGTATTTTTCAAGTGACTGTCAGGATGATTTGAAGGCTGTTCCATTGTGACTTAACTTGCGTTTTATGAAGGTTTACGTGGAGCCAGGAAAGATTAGGCAATAAGTGATGTGTGCCTGGCTATTTTAAGCATATATCCATTGAGATGGCTTAGAAGTCATCCTCGGTTTCCTGAGAATAGAATACCTGGCATCGCATAGACTTTCTAGAATCAAAGTGGGGCTGATCTTAGAGATCATGTCTCCATGAATAAGGCCAGAAAGGATCAGACTTCAGGATATTCTTGAAGACTCTCATGGAGATGGAAGAAATGTCAGGCTGTAATAAAGATTGATGAACAGAATTTAAGCATTCTTTGAAATGCAAATAAACTCTAAAATGTTTTAATTTTTTCTCATAGAAGATTTGGTGGAAAAACATTAAGTCCCTTTACATTTAGAAAACAGTCAGAATCAGCTTAGAATATAAATACATAATGATGTTTCTCATTTGTATATCACTTCATACTTTTTAAGTAAATTAAAATACTTCATTACTAAATTCAAATTTGAATTGTCCAATGATCTCCACATGCCAGAGGCTGTTGTTCCAGGTAGATGTGTGAGATGGCCCCAAAGGTGGTATAGATTTGAGGAACCTGGGTTCAGAATGACTCTGATTCTTTGGTCCTGTGACTCCTGGCCCATTTCTCTGCCTACTAACTACATCACAATGTTGTGTTGTGCCCTTTTTCTCACCTCATAGATACCTCCACCCTGATAAATATATATAGAAGACATAATTACTTACTAATCAAAATAGTTAATTCTTTTAACTTACAGTTGTGCTTTACATGTTTTATACTTGCAATCAGATCCATTTTTTGTGGTACCTATTCTTAGAACTAATTTTATCACTTGATTAAAGTAAGGAATTCATTGAGTTTTATCTTTATCTAGGTTATTAGGGCCACGTACTTGCTATGTTTGAAAAAAAGAATTGTGTTTTTTGGAGGGCGGAAATAAACACAGATGGCATTATATTTCAGGCAGCTAAACTGAATTTTCTGTTCAAAATAGAAACCACTAAGTAAATCCCTTGCTAAACAATTCTTAGAGAAAAAAAAAAAAGGGCTTTAAAGTGTTTTCCCCACTGGATAAAGGAGAATACATTTTCAGGATTTCCAGTTATTGTTTAAGATTTGAAAAGAGCTAACTCCACCCAAAGCTTTTCTCTTTTTTGAGTTAGGGTGGGTGTGGGGGGTAGAGAAAGAGAAAATAATTCCAAGAATGCTTACAAAAGTTCTTTCATACACATGTTTTCAAATATTGCTATTTTGGAACTCATACGCTATGCTTCTTCTCTTCCAAGTATCCAGGCACATTCTTAGTAAAGTCATTTTAATCATCTTAACAGAGAATTTAATCTTCGTGGTCATCAGTAAGGTAATAGGGAAGAAAGCAATAAACACAGTGGAATGTTTTGTATCCTAAATGAATAATTTTATAAATCTGGCTTCGAGTCTTGTTTATTTTCAAATAGAAAATGTCTTGGCTTAGCCTAAAATGAGCTATAAGAGAGTACAAAACACGATTTGGGTCATTCTCGACTGTGTGTAAATTGGTAAGGTAAGGCACACTTGATCCTTCTTGCTGAGGCCTCTCTAAAATAATCAGAGTAGAGGTATTTAGCCCTTAATTCCGTTTACTTCAACTGCTTTTTCTAAACTTTTGCAAATTAACCGTTAAGATTTGTTTTCAAACATATCACAAGAGCTATCTTTCAATTTACCTTTTATATAGTTGAAAAGTATTATTTTAATCAGGTCTCTCACTTTTACCCCCTTTTTTATCAGTTAGGAATTATAAAATTTATTTGTATCTTGTGAAAATAATTGAAAAATTAAACTTTAAAAATAACATATATACTTTTTAAATTGAGATGTAATTGACGTGTAACATTATATTGGTTTCAGATGTACAACATAATGATTTGATATTTGTATATTCTGCAAAATGAGCAATACAATAAGTCTATTTGATGTAAATCTATTTAAAATGGCATGCCTACTTTTGCTCATTATGGTCACAGATATTGACTTCCATATAGAAAAGTAAAGTATTATTTTCCAGAATTTAAGAATAATTTTTGCAAAAGTCAGCATATACTATGCAATCAGTTATTTACAAATTCATATTGAGTGCCTGTTACCATGGCAGCATAGGATCCAAAGATGAATAAATGATGTTCCCTGACCTTTACAATCTCAGAATCTTATAAGAGAAGAAAATGTAGACAAATAATTCTTCATATAATTAATCTATGAAGTGTTATTGAAGGGCTGAGAAGAGAGAAAGCAGCTAAATGTGTGTGTGTGTTTAGAAAGAGATGTTTAGAGCAAGTCTCATAAATATGAAATTTGAACAGAGTTTTAAAGAAAGAGTAGATATTTACATAAGTGGACAGTGAAGAAAGGGAAGAGCATTCCGGACAGAGACAGTTTCCCCTACAAAGGCAAAGATTTAAGAAAGAAAATGGTCAGTTTGGGAAAACCCATGTTGTTCAGTGTTGCTAGAAAAGGAAGGTTAAACTTTGAATATAACATTCAAATAAATAGGTAAGGCAAAATATACATCCTTATTTTACAGACTTTTATTGGTAGACTACATTCTTTTATTGATCATGTCTAACAAAACTAAAATAAAATAGTTCAGTATTTTTCTGGAAATAAGAGCTCGCTTTATGTAAAACGGATGCACTCTTAGATACCACTAAGACAACAGACAAAGGTGAGAAGGCACCAAATGAAGATTATATTTACTTATTCCATAGAGAAAATATTTAGAGTGAACACTTTGAGATGTTACACTATTTAATACCATTTATGACAGAATATGTGACTTTGGAATTTTTTCTCCATTTTTGATCAGGAGTGTAACTACCTGACAATTAGAAACCTCACTGTGTTTGAAAATGAGAATTGGGCCAATTTACAAAGTAAACAATTTCTCATCAAACTGATTCTCAAACATTTCATCCAGCCACTTTTCTCCATGGAAAATAAACATTCTGTGATGAATATGGAAATGGGTATTTCAGTTTTGCCGCTGATGAAATTTGACTGACATTTCCTAGAGATAGGATCCAACATAAAGATAAGGTTTATGGAGTATTCTTTAGAACTAGTAGAATTCAAGGGCTCAGAGGGTGCAATTCAGTGGCTAATTACTATTAGTAATGGGACAGACTAAAAGCAGGACTTTACTGAAAACGAAGAAAGACTGTTATGTGAATAGGAAAATAATTGTACGATATTGAACATGAACCATATAATGACTGGGTTGGACATGGTGAGCCAGATGATAAGATATAAAATTTAATCTCCTCATTCAGAAATAGATTTTTGCTTTTCCATGTTGCTTTTGTAGAATGCAGATATGTCTAGGGATCCTTCAGTGTGCCATCTGGCCAACACAAAATTCCCAAGGGGAAAAATCAAAAGAAAGAACTAATAATGGAGATGCTCGTGGGATCAAGTTTCTTTTCTTCTCAATGAAATGTAAAAGATGTATTTTCCGAAGTTTTGCCAAGACAGCTAATAAATATCACAACTGAGATGTTAGAACCATGTTATTCATGAAAGCAAAACTGAGTTAAAAGATAAAGGTTTCATATTTCCAAATGGCATTTGAGGTCCCATACTCACTAAGTAGCTGAGCAATCTGAATAAAATAAGTGAGGCTGTTCAAATAAGGACAGAAATGTAATACAGTTTGAAAGGCCTTTGGCATTGGTAAGAACATCATTTAAATTAAATGAATTAAAATGTTCTTAGGACTTAGATATGATAAAACACCTCTGAAAGGTACATTCTGAGCAAATCAAAGTTTGTGGGAGTCTTGTTTTTGTTTTAATAATGACAGAATGATAAATAACTAATATAATGTTAAAATGAATATGTACTTGATTTTAATGTTAATGAGGTGACTTTTGGAAAGCACCTGGGGATGGGGGCTGGTTGCCAGGGAAACCAACCATGTAACTATGGGGTTGGAACTTTCAACCCCAACCCCTGGACCTCTAGGGATGGAAGAGGGGCTGGAGATTGATTTCAGTATCAATGGCCAATAATTTAATCAATCGTGTCTTTGTAATGAAACCTCCATGAAAATGCAAAAGGACAGTGTTTGGAAAGCTACCAGATTGGTGAATACATGGAGATTTGTGGAGAATGGCTCACTCAGAGAAAATTTTTTTTAGTTTAAGTAATTGAATAAAAAAAAATGTAATGTAGTAACAGATAATGTTTGCTATAAGAAGAAAGTCATTGTTTATCAGAAGACACGCATTTTATGTATTACATAAATACATTTTATGTATTATTAAGAGCAAATATAAATGTGAAGATATCTAAACTTTTTTGAACCAACTCTATTCAATTATAATTGCCTTTGTAAATTAAGCTTCATTGTTAAAAATATAATTTGTTTTTAGGAAGGGCTAGATAAGTTTCTAGAACATGTTCCCAGCAATTTATTTCTATAATATGTACAGAGATATTCTATGTTCTACAGCTGGTAATGGAGGACATAGCCATGAATCAAACACAGTTCCTGCTCTTGAATTGCTTATAAGCTACTGGGAAACATGAACTTAGGAAACAGACAGTTTAGTAGGCTGTGGAAAGGACTAAATGTAATGGAATCAGAGAGAAGGAGTTTTTAGTCCAACTTTAGGGTGCCAGGAAGACTTCTTGAAGGAGAGCAATTCTAAGAAGATCCTTGAAAGAAACGTCAATTGATGAAATCCATCACTCACTTGAGTTAAAAAAAACACTTAGCAAACTATGAATAGAGAGGAAAATTTCTTAACTGAATAAAGATCTCAAAAGAAAAAACAAAACCTACCTCAAGAACCATACTCAATGCTACACTGTTATGATCATTCCCTTTTAAGGCAACTATAAGACAAGCTAGCATCTAGCACCATTCTATTCAGCATCTTGCTGGCTTGGTCAGTGTAACCAACAAGAAAAATTAAAAAGAGATGATTCCAATTGGAAAGGAAAGAACTAAATTGTGATTATTTACCAATGATATGATTGCCTATACCCCTCAGACTATAAAAACAAATAAGAGAATTCTTCAACATTGCAGGATGTAAGATAAGTGTACAAAAATTAGTGCATCCCTATACATCAACAACACTCAGAAAACGTAATATATATGTGTGTACACAAATCTCACAACACCAGAAACTAAGTACCTAGTAAGAAATCCAATAATATGTGCATGGTACTTATGGAGTAATATAAATACGTAAAAGTTTTAAGAGATTAAAGGAAGACTTAAAGAAATTAAGAGATATACCAAATTGTGGATGGGAATATTGTAAGGTTGTCAATATTGGGATATGTCAATTCTTCCTGAACTATATGTAAAATCAATACAATTCTAATAAAAACCCACAGGACCATTTTTTATTGAGTTTGACAGACTGAGCCTAAAATGTATATGAGCAAGAAAAGGGTATAGACAAAAGAAAACAGTTATGAAAAACAACAAAGTGAAAAGACATGCTTAGGAGACATCAAGATTTATTATAAAGTTATGGAAAATAAATAGTGTGATACTGGTTCACAGATAAACTGATAGAATATAAAGCTTGGAAATTGACTCATATGATAATGGAGATGATTTCTGATTACAAACCAGTAGAGGTGGGTGGATTATTTAATAAATGGTGCCAAGACAGTTAACTATCCATACAGATAAATGTTAAACTAGATCACTCCATCACACCACACCCCAAAATCTATCCTAATGGACTAATGACATAAAGGCAAGAAGCAAATATTTACATTTTAAAAAAGAGTAGAATGGCATCATAGTATCAGAATAGGAAAGATTTCTAAAATAAAAGCTAGAAAGCACAAACTGTAAAATAAGAGGTATACTAAATCACTGAACTCTACACGTTAAAACAATGAATTTTATGGTATGTGAATTATATCTCAATCTTCAATTTTTTAAAAAAATATATAAGGCGACAATTCCATAGGCGAAGTGTCAGGCAAATTCCCCACTTGGAGAAGATACTTGCAATTCATATGATTCACAAAAGATTAGTATCCATAATGCCTCAATAGGAAAATGGGCACTGTGTGTGCTCAAAAGAAGTAGTAGAGCAGAAAACCAGAAGGGCAATAAACACACGGACGATGCTCCCCCTTGCTAGCTAAAGCAGGGAAATGCAGTTTAAAACAGTACATGAGTGTTCAGGGCTGTCAGGCTTGCAATACTCGGTAAGTCTGATAGCACCAAGCACTGTGGGTCAGTGTGAAAGGGAACTCACACTGCTGGTGGGAAAACACAAATCGTTATCAACACTTGGGGAGCAATCTGACCACATGCAGAAAAGATGAAGATGGGCATCCTTTAGGACTTGGCAATTTACCCCTTCTACATATATTCCCTGGAAAATCCTCAAATATGCACAAGGAGACATCGTAATGTTGGTTGATATTATTTAAAATAGCATAACATTGGAAGCAACCTAAATTTCTATCAGAGGAGAATGGATAAGTAAATTAGAGTATATCCATACAGTAGAACAGGATAAAGCAATTAAATCCACACATGTTAGTGTATCGTTAGAGTAAATCTCAAACCTATAATGCTGTGTGAAAAAGAGCTAACAGAAAAAGAATGTGTCAAACATGATACTATTTGCATAAAGCTAAACACATAAAATAATTCTGTATATTATAGAAACATGCACATGTGGTAAATGTGTGGTAACTTTGTGGGGGAGGGAAAGGTACAGATGAATTTCAGTATTTCCCAGAACTGAGGGGTTTCCTGGGGTGCAGGACTTTCAGTGCTACAATTTGGGACAGTCCTGGGACGAGTTTGTCACCTTAGGCAGAGGAGTAGGAAGGAGACCTTCAACTCTAATATTTTATTATTTAAAAAATACAAATCTGAAACATAAATTATTAACATGCAATAAATATGGTTAGTGGGTATGTAGGTGTTTTATATTAGTATCTGTAATTTTTATATTTTGGAAAATCCTTATAATTAAAAGAAAGAAAGCAATGGAAATGTTTGATGAAGACAGTAAGAGATCACGTGGACACCTAAGATTTTAAGACCAATTTCATTGTGTGGGTTTTCCAACACCACAAGCAATTAACTCAGTTCTGACACTATGTACCTGGAGAGAACATCAGATCCACAGGTTATGGGTCCAGTCCTATAAAACTGTTCCCACCTCCCCCAACTTTAGCCACCAGTTGCAAGTCCATAGTGTCACCTGAGTTTCTGAACTATAAATTAGAGGTTTCAATGACCCTAGGATTCAATAAATTTGCTAGAGCACTCACAGAACTCAAAGAAACATTTTACTTACTAGAATGAAACATTATAACTCAGAGACAGCCAGATGGAAGAGCTGCATAGGGCAAAGTATGGGGAAAGGTTTGAAGCTTCCATGCTCTCTCCAGTCATGTCCCTCTCTCTAAGTCTCCACATGTTCACCAACCCAGGAAGCTCTCCGAACCCTGTCCTTTTGGGGTTTTATGAAGGTTTCATTACATAGACATGATTGATTAAATTACTGACTGTTAATGATTTAACTCAATCTCCAGCCCCTCTCCCCTCCCTGGAGCTCTGGAGGTTGGAATGAAAGTTCCAACCCTCTAATCACAAGGTTGGTTTCCCTGGCAACCAGCCCGCATCCTCAGGTGCTTTCCAAAACTCACCTCATTAACATAAACTCAGATGTGGTTGAAAGGGGTTTGTTATGAACATTAAGACACCTTTATCACTCTTATCACTTAGGAAATTCCAGGGGGTTTAGGATCTCTGTGCCAGAAATGGGACAAGGATCAAATATTTATGTGTTAATATAAATATCACAGCACCTTGTTCACATGTGGATTCTGATTTGGTTAGATCTGGTGTGGAACATGAAACCTGAAATTCTGCATTTTTAACAAACTCCCAGGGGGTTCTGATGCCGCCTATCCTTCAAGCACGCTTGTAGAGAGGGCTGGTGCTCTTTGACAATGTCCTGCACTGCAGGGCAAAGTGATCAAAGAGACTAAGAATTGGGGCTAAACAAGAGGAAAAAGTACAAATCAAGTCTGAAGTTCTGAATGATTGCGTAGATAGTGTGTTCTGGGAACTAATGAGGAATATTCAAGAAGGTTCAGAGAGGGGAATAAATTCCATTTTTAATATGTTGAGTGGTGGGGAGTAAGGGTAATAGGCTTTATAGCCTATAAGACATATTCAGTGAACCTTTAGTGGGTGGAATGCACCAACTGAACCTCATTGGAGAGCCTGGAGCATCACATCTAGATTTGGGAGTAAAAAACCTAGAGGTGCTGCTTGAAAAAGGTGTGGGGGAAGTGAATGGGATGTTCCGAAGAGAAGCATAAGAAAGAGAACAGCAAGCCCACCATGGATACCGTGAAAATTCGGGAATACACTGTATTTCTCCCCTTTCTAGATCTGATCAGCCTCCTGAAAACTGTTCTACATCTATTTCAGCTTCCCTAAAAGTGTTCTCCAGCCCTTCAAAATTCCTTCACTGTTAAAATTGATCTTTCCTTCACTAATCAGCCTGAATATACCTTCCATGGTGGAGGGAACAGTGAATACCTTAATTCTCTTCTACGTGCTTTTTGTATTTTAATTTATGTAAAAGATAGGATCTGTGGTATTTTGGTTCATTCTGAATTGAATATGTTGCCATAACAAAGCAGTTTATGTGAGGATCCATCTTTATTTATTCATTCATGAGATTGTGCCCAAAACAAATCAACTCACAGCTGGTCATATATTCCAGGTTTTAGGGGCTACCTTCATTTGATAGAAGTCAGAGTTGGATATTATAAGGGAAAGAGTGTTTAGCGGTGGCAGAAATTATTAGAGTGAAGGGAACTATCATTTATTAAATGCAATCTCTGTCCCAGATGCTTAAAATATATTAGTTTATTAATCTTCAGAATAACCCCCATTCCCTGGGTATTATTATTCTTCTCTGTACAGATGAGGAAGTTGAGACTCAGAGTTAAGTAATTTGTCTAATTTCACACAGCTACTGTGTAATAAGCTGGCATTTAAAACTGTGTGCTTGACCTTTTTCTGCTACTCCCCACTGGCTCCTGAAGAACCGATGGTTTCAAGATGGGAAGAATGAAAACTATTTATTGCTATAAGAACTTATGAAGATCTAAACATCATATTTTGGGGGGCGCTTTTTCTTAACTTCAATCTGGATTAAATTCCCTCCTATATGTTGCCATATTAGTATCCTTTCTCTGCCCTGCTATTATTTATCACTTTATTCAAGTTCCTAAATGATCTGTCTGTCCTTACAAGAGGACAAGAAGCAGGTCTGCCAACTTACCATGGAAGGTACGGGGCCTGACCAACTGAATGATCCAGAGTGGATCATTTAAACACAAGTAATCCTCCATTTAAGCAAGAAAAAGCTGACATTTTGTGACTTCTAAATAAATATGTATCATCTGGGTAAATATTTGCTTAGAAATATCAACTCATAATTCAAATATGTTATTGATTTCAGAGAATTTATTTCATGGGGTAAAAATCAGGTATCATTACAAAATAAAAGGAGTGATTTCTAGGGAGTCAGCTATCACTTTTGAGTCACACTGTTTAAAATAAATTATAATCAGATGATAGGAATTAGAACTCAAAAGGCAATTTGATTATAATGATTTAACTTCTTGTCATATTTCATTGTAGAGCACATATTTGAATGTGCTCTATCAATGCTCAGTGCTTCAGTGGAAAAAGTTGAAAAATGGCTCCACTACAGAAGATCCAGAACCCAAAGGTAGAAGGTGTGTTGCACTGAAGTTTGCCTCAGGAATATACTAGGAGGCCTAGCTTTGGTCCTACCTACCTCCCATACAGGCTTTTGCACAATTCACATATTTGAATATGTTCTATCAATAAGACAGTATGATCTGCCAGCCTGTGACTCATCAGGCAACAGGCTCCTGTACAGCTCTATTCAGTTGCATAATTTTTAGAGATAAAATATTTTATCTATAAAATTGAGGAGGCAAGAATTATGCACACACAGTGATTTCTATTCCATTATATTGGAAGAATTCTGATGGATAGCTGCTGGCCAGAGCACACTATCTTCCAGCTGTCTCCCAATTGCCAAATGTTAGGATGAACACCCCCATAACTAATGCAAATTTCAGAGGGAGATGTTAACCACATAAAGTATAATAAGATTCCATCAGAATGTTCCATGGGTGAAAGCCTTGGCTGTTTAACCCACAGTAGCTCAGAGATAAATAGAATTTGTAGTTTAGATATGCACTCTTAAGGAAAGAGAAAGAAGAAAGAAAATCTTACAGGTAACAAAAAGAATGTTTTTTATGCCTTTGGCCAAATCTGACAAAAATAAAGAAAAATATGACAAATTACTTCAAACATACTCTGTATGAATTCACACTGTCAAAAAAGGTAAACAGAATGATATCTCTCCGTGCTTTATTTTGCAAAAAATGAGTGCTAGCTGTGGTTGCAAATAACCAACTGTGGTTGCAATAACTTGAAAGGAGACCTTCAAGCTGGCAGAGGAGTAAGACGTGGAGTTCACTTCCTCCCCATAAATACATCAGAAATACATCTACATGTGGAACAACTCCTACAGAACACCTACTGAACACTGGCAGAAGACCTCAGACTTCCCACAAGGCAAGAAAGTCCCCACGTACCTGGCCATGTGGCTGAAAGGATCTTGGTGCTCCGGCCGGGTGTTAGGCCTGTGCCTCTGAGGTGAGAGAGCAGAGTTCAGGACATTGGTCCACCAGAGACCTCCCAGCTACATATAATATCAAATGACGGAAGCTCTCCCAGATATCTCAATCTTAACGCTAAGACCCAGCTCCACTCAACAACCAGCAAGCTACAGTGCTGGACACCTTATGCCAAACAACTGGTAAGACAGGAACACAACACCACCCATTAACAGAGAGGCTGCCTAAAATCATAATAAGGTCACAGACACCACAAAACACACCACCAGACGTGGTCCAGCCCACCAGAAAAACAAGATCCAGGCTCATCCACCAGAAAACAGGCAACAGTCCCCTCCACGGGGAAGCCTACACAACCCACTGAACCAACCTTAGCCATTTGGGGCAGACACCAAAAACAAGGGGAAATATGAACCTGCAGCCTGTGAAAAGGAGACCCCAAACACAGTAAGTTAAGCAACATGAGAAGACAGAGAAACACAGAGTAGATGAAGGAGCAAGGTAAAAACCCACCAGACCAAACAAATGAAGAGGAAATAGGCAGTCTACCTGAAAAAGAGTTCAGAATAATGATAGTAAAGATGATCCAAAATCTTGGAAATAGAACAGAGAAAATACAAGAAACATTTAAAAAGGATCTAGAAGAACTAAACAGCAAATAAACAATGATGAACAACACAATAAATGAAATTAAAAATTCTCTAGAAGGAATCAATAGCAGAATAACTGAGGCAGAAGAATGGATAAGTGGCTTGGAAGATAAAATAGTGGAAATAACTACTGCAGAGCAGAATAAAGAAAAAAGAGTGAAAAGAATTGAGGACAGTCTCAGAGACCTCTGGGACAACATTATATGCACCTACATTCAAATTATAAGTGTCCCAGAAGGAGAAGAGAAAAAAAAAAAAAAAAGGGACTGAGAAAATATTTGAAGAGATTATAGTTGAAAACTTCCCTAATATGGGACAGGAAATAGTCAATCAAGGCCAGGAAGCGCAGAGTCCCACACAGGATAAATCCAAGAGGAAACATGACAAGACACATATTAATCACACTATAAAAATTAAATATAAAGAAAAAATATTAAAAGCAGCAAGGGAAAACAATAATTAACATACAAGGGAGTCTCCATAAGGTTAACAGCTGATCCTTCAGAAGAAACTGCACACCAGAAGGGAGTGGCAAAACATATTTAAACTGATGAAAGGGAAGAACCTACAACCAAGATTACTCTACTGAACAAGGATCTCACTCAGATTCGACAGAGAAATTAAAACCTTTACAGACAAGCAAAAGCTAAGAGGATTCAGCACCACCAAACCAGCTTTACAACAAATGCTAAAGGAACTTCTCTAGGCAGGAAACACAAGAGTAGGAAAATATTTACAGTAACAAACCCCAAACAATTAAGAAAATGGTAATAGAAACATACATATCGATAATTACCTTAAATGTAAATGGATTAAATGCTCCAAACAAAAGACATCGACTAGCTGAATGGATACAAAAATAAGACCTGTATATATCCTGTCTACAAGAGACCCACTTTCAGACCCAGGGACACATACAGACTGAAAGTGAGGGGATAGAAGAAGGTACTCCATGCATATGGAAATCAAAAGAAAGCTGGAGCAGCAATTCTAATATCAGACAAAATAGATTTAAAATAAAGACCATTATCAGAGACAAAGAAGGACACAACATAATGAACAAGGGATCAATCCAAGAAGAAGATATAACAATTGTAAATATTTATGTACCCAACAAAGGAGCACCACAATAAATAAGGGAAATGCTAACGGCCATAAAAGGGGAAATCAACAGTAACACACTCATAGTAGAGGTCTTTAACACCACACTTTCACCAATGAACAGATCAACCAAACTGAAAATCAAACAGGAAACACAAACATTAAATGACACGTTAAACAAGATGGACTTAATTGATATTTATAGGACATTCCAGCCAAAAGAAACAGAATACACTTTCTTCTCAAGTGCTCATGGAACATTATCCAGGATAGATCATATCTTTGATCACAAATCAAGCAAGCCTTGGTAAATTTAAGAAATTTGAAATTGTATCAAGTATCTTTTCCAACCACAATGCTATGAGACTAGATATCAATTAGAGGAAAAAATCTGTAAAAAATACAAATACATGGAGGCTAAACAATACACTACTAAATAACCAAGAGATCCCTGAAGAAATCAAAGGGGAAATTAAAAAAAAATATGTAGAAACAAATGACAATGAAAACATGATGACCCAAAACCTATGGGATGCAGCAAAAGCAGTTCTAAGAGGGAAGTTTATAGCAATACAATCTTACCTCAGGAAACAAGAAACATCTCAAATAAACAACCTAACCTTACACCTAAAGCAATTAGAGAAAGAAGAACAAAAAAACCCCTAAATTTATCAGAACAAAAGAAAACATAAAGATCAGATAAAAAATAAATAAAAAAGAAATGAAGGAAATGATAGCAAAGATCAATAAAACTAAAAGCTGGTTCTTTAAGAAGATAAACAAAATTGATAAACCATTAGCCAGACTAATCAAGAAAAAAAGTGGGAAGACTCAAATCAATAGAATTAGAAATGAAAAAGGAGAAGTAACAACTGACACTGCAGAAATACAAAGGATCATGAGAGATTACAACAAGCAACTATATGCCATTAAAATGGACATCCTGGAAGAAATGGATAAATGCTTAGCAAAGCACAACCTTACGAGACTTAACCAGGAAGAAATAGCAAATATAAACAGACCAATCACAAGCACTGGAATTGAGACTGTGATTAAAAATCTTCCAAAAAACAAAAGCCAAGGACCAGATGCCTTCACAGGCAAATTCTATCAAACATTTAGAGAAGAGCTAACACTTAACCTTCTCAAATTCTTTCAAAATATAGCAGAGGGAGTAACACTCCCCAACTCATTCTACAAGGCCAGAATCACCCTGAAACCAAAACCAGACAAAGATATCACAAAGAAAGAAAATTACAGGCCAATATCACTGCTGAACATTGATGAAAATATCCTCAACAAAATACTAGCAAACAGTATCCAACAGCACATTAAAAAGATCATACACCATGATCAAGTGGGGTTTATCCCAGGAATGCAAGGATTCTTCAATATATGCAAATCAATCAATATGATAAACCATATTAACAAATTGTAGGAGAAAAACCATATGATCATCGCAATAGATGCAGAAAAAGCTTTCTACAAAATTCAACACCCATTTACTATAAAAAGCCTCCAGAAACTAGACATAGAGGGCACTTTCCTCAACATAATAAAGGCCATATATGACAAACCCACAGCCAACATAATTCTCAACGGTGTAAAACTGAAACCATTTCCACTAAGATCAGGAACAAGACAAGGTTGCCCCCTCTCACGACTATTATTCAATGTAGCTTTGGAAGTTTTAGCCATAGCAATCAGAGAAGAAAAAGAAATAAAAGGAATCCAAATCAGAAAAGAAAAAGTAAAACTCACTGTTTGCAGATGACATGATACTATACATAGAGAATCCTAAAGACGTAACCAGAACACTACTAGAGCTAATCAATGAATTTGCTAAAGTAGCAGGGAACATAATTAATGAACAGAGATCTCTTTCATTCCTATACACTAATGATGAAAAATCTGGAAGAGAAATTTCCAATTTCCATTTCCAATTGCAACAAAAAGAATAAAATACCTAGGAATAAACCTACCTAAGGAGACAAAAGACCTGTATGCCAAAAACTATAAGACACTGATGAAAGAAATTAAAGATGATACAAACAGAGGGAGAAATATACCTTGTTCGTGGATTGGAAGAATCAACATTTTGAAAATAACTCCACTACCCAAAGCAGTCTACATATTCCATGCAGTCCCTATCAAACTACCACTGGCATTTTTCACAGAACTAGCACCAAAAATTTCACAATTTGTGTAGAAACACAAAAGACCCCAAATAGTCAAAGCAATCTTGAGAAAGAAAAACAGAGCTGTAGGAATCAGTCTCTCTGACTTCAGACTATACTCCAAAGCTACAGTCATCAAGACAGTATGGTACTGGCACAAAAACAGACCTATAGATCAATGGAACAGGACAGAAGTCCCAAAGATAATCCCATGCACATATGGCCACCTTAGTTTTGATAAAGGATGTAAGAATATACAATGGAGAAAAGACTGCTTCTTCAATAAATGGTGCTGGGAAAACTGGACAGCTACATGTAAAAGAATGAAATTAGAAAACTTCTTAACACCATACACAAAAAAAACTCAAAATGGATCAAAGACCTAAATGTAAAGCCAGACACTATAAAACTCTTAGAGGAAAACATAGGCAGAACACTCTGACATAAATCACAGCAAGATCCTTTTTGAGCCACCTCCTAGAGAAATGGTAATAAAAACAAAAATAAACAGATGGGACCTAATGAAACTTAAAAGCTTTTGCACACCAAAGGAAACCATAAATAAGACAAAAAGGCAACCCTCAAAATGGGAGAAAATATTTGCAAACGAATCAATGGACAAAGGATTAATCTCCAAAAAATATAAACAGCTCATGCAGCTCAATATTAAAGAAACAAACAATCCAATCCAGAAATGGGCAGAAGACCTAAATAGACATTTCTCCAAAGAAGATATACAGATTGCTAACAAACACATGAAAGGATGCTCAGCATCCTTAATCATCAGAGAAATGCAAATCAAAGTACAATGAGGTGTCACCTCACACCCATCAGAATGGCCATCATCCTAAAATCTACAAACAAGAAATGCTGGAGAGAGTGTGGAGAAAATGGACCCTCTTGCTCTGTTGGTGGGAATGTAAATTGATACAGCCACTATGAAGAACAGTATGGAGGTTCCTCAGAAAACTAAAAACAGAACTACCATATGGCCCAGCAATCCCACTACTGGGCATATACCCTGAGAAAACCATAATTCAAAAAGAGTCATGTACAAAAATGTTCATTGCAGCTCTATTTACAATAGCCAGACATGGAAGCAATCTAAATGTCCATTGACAGATGAATGGATAAAGAAGATGTGGCACATATATACAATGGATTATTACTCAGCCATATAAAGAAACAAATTTGAGTTATTTGTAGTGAGGTGGATGGACCTAGAGACTGTCATATAGAATGAAGTAAGTCAGAAAGAGAAAAATAAATACTGTATGCTAACACGTATATATGGAATCTAAAAAAAAAAAAAAAAGGTTCTGAAGAACCTAGGGGCAGGGCAGGAAAAATGCACAGACATAGAATGGACTTGAGGACATGGGGAGGGGGTAGGTTAAGCTGGGACAAAGTGAGAGGCATGGACGTATATATACTACCAAACGTAAAATAGATAGCTAGTGGGAAGCAGCCACATAGCATAGGGAGATCAGCTTGATGCCTTGTGACCATCTAAAGCAGTGGAATAGGGAGAGTGGAAGGGAGACACAAGAGGGAGGAGATATGGGGATACATGTATATGTATAGCTGATTCACTTTGTTATACAGCAGAAACTGACACACCACTGTAGAGCAATTATACTCTAATAAAGGGGTTAAAAAACATATCTACCACAAATAATGAAAAAAAAGCAAGTGTACAATGTTAATACAATATTTTTCCTCTATAAACACCAGGAATAATACAAGGTCAACTTCCAAAGAATTACATATAGGCAAATATTTGAATTTATATTTATCAAATAAATGGGGAAAACTCTTCTTTATGGTTTCAGTCTCAAGTTATTCCTATCCTCACATTAAGAAAATAGAACTTCTTGCCCTTTGTCAGGTGAAATAAAACAGGAAACGACTCTCTGTGCTTCTATTCTTAATTAATAGTTGCTTTAGCAATAGGGGGTGTAGAAGAACAACCAAATTCACCAAATTGGTCTTGAGTTCCTCTTCTTTTATGCTGTGTAAGCTTTATTCTTCTAATATCATTGAGCCTCCTCATTAATTTCATAAGAGGGTATAACAGTAACAACTTGCCTATCTCCCAGAATTAGACTGAAGGGTATATTAGCACATAAAAGTACTTAGAAGAGCTTTGAAATATGTTCCTGACATTGGGTTTTGAAAACGTATGGAGTCTGGGAAAAGAGGAGACAAATGGTGAGCAAAGTGACTTCTCCAATGTCATTCAGAAAACCTATGACTGAGCTGCAGAGTGCCCCTTCATGTGCGAGGCTCTTTTTCTGGTTCTCTGGGCCAAAACATGGGCATCTCTCCTCAGGAGAGCTTTCTCAGCCTTGAGTGAAATAAACAGCCTTCTTAATCAAATGTGATTGCAGCCTGATAACTGCAAAGGCAGCTAATTAAGTACTGTTTCCTGCTGCTCAGCCGTAGCTATAAGCATAATACAGCCAAAAAAGTCATGTGCCTTAAGTAGCAAATCTGCCATGTTGCCCTAGGCTGACCTGTGAATTAGAGAAGCTGACTCAAAAACAGGGTAAACAAGTCTAAATAAAAATATATAAATCAGGATTATGAAAAAATCATACATGTAATCCCAAAATCAGAGGACAATGATTTTGCTTTACAAAAGGATTCATTGTAGCGTTCCAATTAAGTTCCTTTTCATAATTTATTTCATTCACAACTTTTCAGAAATATGTAGTATGCATATGACTGGTTCATCTCTATTGATGTCATGTCAATAATTAATGCAGAAAAAGTATCTTAAGTGCTAGCCATTTCAGTTGAGTAATCCCAGTACACTATAGATTTGACCATGCCTTTGCATATAAAAGTTTAGAATTGCCCTGATTAGACTTTTTTTTAATTGTTAATCAGCAGTTCTCTCAATATGTCAGTGTTTATGACTTACAAGAATGAAAAGTGGGATGAGTTTGCCTCCGATGATATCATACCTAACCAACCTTAGCAACAACCGCCAGACAAAGTGTTTTCAGTGCCAGCAAATAAATACCAGATGGCATGCTGAATACAAAGTCATTGATCATAGCAAGGATCAGCTGAGGTCTATCAGTTCTAAAATGAATTTCCTTTTACTCAGCTTGTTAGCTTTAAACAGCCAACTATACATGCAATGTGTTTCGCTTAGTGTTTGCTGTAAACTTCTTTTTGTCTCATTACCTTTCTTTGGGATGATTGGCTTCACTTCTGCATAAGACAGAGAGAGCACACTCTACTCTCTGCTCCCCACTGAATGCAGCTATAGAATTTGGATGGAATTCATGGAACAGCTATTTCAGGTAGATGAAGAGCAATTTTATGCAGATTAAGGAACAAGACCAAAATTCAAAGTACTACCCAGCTAGCTATGAGTTTCCCAGTTTTTTCCCCTCTGTTTACTCTACTCTGGACCAAACACAGCCCAAAATACATAAGTAGGCTTCAGGACATGGGCAGAGAGAGATACAGGAAAATCTCTCTAGTTATGGCTAAATAAGCAAGAACTCTTCATGCTCAAAGACAGTGGGGGAATCACCCCCAATAGTTTTCTTTGTTCTCTTGTGTGGCTCCTAAGTGACCTTTTGGTTGCCACCGTAGTGGCAGTGACACTGGCAACAACAGGAGCTGACAGGAGCCTAGAACTCTGAGAATGGCGAACCTTCCTTTCTGATCAGAATGATGTAATACTAGGAGAATGAAGTGAATCCCCATTGCTCTTTTTTGTCTTTGTCCTCCAACTATTCAACCCTGGAAATAAGCCCATTTGAGCAGAGTAAATAAAGCCCCTGTTTCTGACCAGAGAACCACAAAGGGTGGCCCCAGGGAACCAGATCATCAAGATAGAAGAACTTAAGAAAGTGACCCCTAAAGTTGCTTGTGAACTCCTGGGCTCATCTCAAGTTGAACATGTATGGATCTGACCCTAAACAGTACACCATAGAACTTAAGAATTGAATACAGCATATACAACCACCCAAGTCCTAGATTGGCATTTGAGTGGTGTACGCATGAAATAGATCCAAACATGACTACAGAAGCTTTGAAAATGGAACCTGCATTGAAACCACAACCCACAGAAGTCTGATTGGAATTTGTGGTCTAAAATGAACCTGGCTTCTTGCCAGCTAAAACTAAAATATCAAAATTCCCCATAGACTTAAACAAATCCCAAGGTCTCATAACATAATATTCAAAAAGTTCAAAATATAGTCCAAAAATTAGCCAGCATACAGTGAAACAAGGAAATTTCTACTTAAAAAGGAAAACACAATCAGGCAACAAAGATGTCAGATTTATCTGATAGAGACTCAGAAGCAGCTCTTATGAAAATGACCCAGAAAGTAAGGGTGAGCACTATTAGTGAAATTAATAGTGAAAAGACTGAATTAGAAAAAAGGAAATAGAAAATATCCAATCTGAACACAATTTTTCTAACAACAATTGCTCATTTCATATTTCTGTATCATTCTCTCAATATTTAATGTAACTCTTTCAATATTTCAAACCTTTTCATTATTATTAGATTGTTATAGTGATCTGTGATCAATGATCTTTGATGTTACTACTACAACTTACTGAAGGCTCAGATGATGGTTAGCATTTTTAGCAATAAAATATTTTTTAATTAAGGTAGGTATATTTTAGACATAATGCTATTACACACTTAATAGACTACTGTATGGTGTGAATGTAACTTTTATATGCACTTTGAAACTGAAAAATCCATGTGACTTGTTTCATTGTGCTATTCACATTATTGCAGTAGTCTGGAACCGAACCAGTCTCTCTGAGGTATGCCTATAGTCAAAAGAAGGCAGGTAAAGGGAATGAATCAAAAGAATGAAAAACAAAGAAAATAAGCAGAAATCACTAATAAAATGATGAATCTAAATCCAAACAGATCAATAATTGCACTAATGGTCAAAACAACGACAAATGAAGGACGGAGAATGGATTTTTTTTAACTGACAGAAATGTATCCTATCTACATGAAACTCACTTCAACTATAATGATATAAGTAGGTCAAAACTATGGGAGGAGGGGAAAATGGAGTTGGTCAAAGGGTACAAAGTGTCAGTTATGTAAGATGAATAAATTCTGGGGAACTAATGTATAATAATGTGACTACAGTTAACAATACCATATGTGTAATTGACATTTGCTAAGAGGGTAGAACCTACTTTTTCTCAAGACAGGCCCAGGCACACACACACAAGAAAAAGGTAACTGCGAAGTGGTCAATATGTTAATTACCTTGATTGCAGTGATCTGTTTCACTATATATGTATATAAAGTCATCAAGTTGAACACCTTAAAGGTAAACAATTTTTAATTGTCAATTATACCTTAATAAAGCTGGGGGGGGGAGCGGAGATGAGCTATCAAGCCAAGAAAAGAAAAATAAATAAATAAAAGGTTGAAAAAAGATTTACCATGCAAACATTAACCAAAAGTAAGAGTGGTTATATAAATATAAGACAAAGTAAGGTCCAGAACAGAGACACCAGAGATAAAAAGTGATATTGCTTAATGAGAAAAGGGTCAATCAACCAAAAAGGCATAACAGTCAAAAGGAGAGGTTCAAAATTTTGATATTTGGTTTTTATAAGCAGCAAATAAAGAAACTAATTTTGTTTTTTGAAACTAACCTTCCAAGAGAAAAATAACAATATGTGTATGTTGACTTACGTGTAGGATTAAATGAAATTATTTACATTTTCCTTTTATTTTTCTTCATTTTTAATTATGTCATGTCAGTGAATTGCAGATAATAGCATGGAAGGTTAGATTTACTCTATTCTAATTCTAAACCAACCTAGAACTTAACAATCCCTGGCGTTTTTATGTGTAAACACCTTAACTAGGAAATGAGATCTTTAAGGAAATGGCCCACACATAATGCACCAAAAAGCCATTGGAGTGATGGTAGAAATATTAATTTAACGTACAGCATGGAGAGTATGCCCTGTAGATGACATAGAATAAAGATCAAGACATGAGCAGCAGAAACTTGTGTTGATAATTAAATTTTGTGATGAAAATGACTAAAATGATTAATTTCAACTTAGGTTTATTTAGAGAAATATATTGCTTCATGAAATGTGGGAGAGAATTTGGGAAAAGAAAAGAATGTAATATTAAACCCAAGACCCTCTAACTATTGGCAGGATTTCCCAACTATGTTCATACATTTTTAAAAACTCATTAAGCTTTTTAAAAGAATGATCCTGGATTTTTTCTTCTAATCTAAGTATTTATGAGAAGAGAGAGCTTACTCAGAACTGCAAGACCCCAAAATCATTCCTTTCTGGGGCAGGAAGGAAGTAGTTCATAAGGGAAAGGAGCTTATCCTCAAACAATTTATCCAAAGCCAGTAAAATCTGTTCTACTTTTTAGATTATGCTATTAGGAAGACTAACTTCCCAGGTGTTTCAATAATCGAAGATCTGCAAAATCTTGTAGGTTTTTTTTTTCCCTGTACTGCATTATTTGTTTCAAATAACACTTTCAAGCCTATATTAGCATACAAGAAACAAAAACATATTTATTCATTTCCTAAATCACATTCAAGCTTTTAAATGTCTTGCGATTATGAACACTAGACAATTAGTTATATCTGCTCACTGGAAAGTAAGGTAGAGATTTCACAGCATTTAAATTACTTTAAATTAGGGGTTCCCAAACTTCAGTACGCATTATAATTACCTGGGAGTGCTTGCTAAAAATCCATTTTTTTGGAACCTAATCTAGAAATTCAGATTCAATAGGTCCAAAATAGGGGCAGAAAACATATTTTTATTAGCCACCTCCCATTAGGAAATTATGGAACAGATGGCCCTTGGACCACACCTGTCTAAATAAACCATACCAGGGCTTCCCTGGTGGTGCAGTGGTTAAGAATCCACCTGCCAATGCAGGGGACACAGGTTTGAGCCCTGGTCCAGGAAGATCCCACATGCCACACAGCAACTAAGCCCATGAGTCACAACTACTGAGCTTGCGTGCCACGACTACTGAAGCCCGAGCACCTAGGGCCCATTCTATGCAACAAGAGAAGCCCACGCACCACAATGAAGAGTAGCCCCTGCTCGCTGCAACTAGAGAAAGCCTACACGCAGCAACAAAGACCCAACACAGCCATAATTAATTAATTAATTAATTAATTTCAAAAAAAGAGAAAAAAAAAGCCATACCAAAAAATATTTCATTTTGGACTCCTATTATCTTGTTTAGTAATCAAATTAAGAGATATAATCTCTTATTTCATGAACTATGATTTTTTCATACATACATAGACTTACATAAAGAGTTATATTACTATGGTGAATATATTCAGGAGCCTTGAAAATAAAATCCTATAAAGATTTATTTATGTTTGATCAAAGTAATTGGGCATAGGAGGAGATCAATGAGTTCTCAGTGACCCCATGGACAGTCAAATTTACAAAGCTTTTAGCACTGCCCAAAATAGTGTTGTAAAAGGGTGAGAGCATTAGAATCTGTCCCATAGGTGGCTACAAGGAGTAAATTTGTTAATACTTGGGAACCACTTCAAAACAGCAGCTGATGCTCAGTAGTCATTAGCTACCGTCTATTATTCTCCAATGTGTGTTTCCATTACCTCAGTTATCTCATACGTGATAGGCAAATCAGGGATTGGTATTAGTGTAACCGGAAAGTTATGTTGGTTCAAGAATGATTTTTCCTTGGCAAAGAGTCAAAAAAAGTGAGACTAGAATTACAATCTTCAGCGGGTAAGGACAAGACCTTTAGTTTAAATCAACAGTCCCCCCCAACCTTTTTGGCACCAGGGACCAGATTCGTGGAAGACAATTTTTCCACGGACCGCTGGGGGCCGGGGTGCGGTGGGGGCGCGGATAGGGGACGGGGATGGTTCAGACGGTAATGCGGGCGCTGAGAGCGATGGGGAGCGTGAAGCTTTGCTTGCTTGCCCACCACTCACGTCCTGCTGTGCGGCCTGGCTCCTAACAGGTTGGGGACTCCTGGTTTAAATGCTGCACAGGCGGGATCCTTTCTTGTACTATTTTAAGAAAAATCAAAATGAGTGCTCACATCTGGGTCTCCCTAACCCAAAAAATGCACCCTTAGCCTTACTCAGCTCTTGACTTCTGGCAGATGACATTTCCATCTGCATTGTCTCGTGCTGGGAAGCTGGCATTTCCACTAGATTGTTTTTGTGCCTTTTTAATATCCTCTGAGGCAGCCTCAGGCCACAGTGAGCTTCCTCCTGGAGTTGGGCAAGTTATTTCCTGAGTATCCATCCATTATTGCTGCTGGACTACTCTAAGCCCAGTAGAAGCTATTGTGTCATTAATGAAGCTTTCTCTTCAGAGCTCTTATCTTGCAGGGGCCCCTACATTGTATCTAAGAGCGTGTACTCAAATGGTCATGCATTTTTGTAACACTTGCAAAGGACGATATTTTGACTGTCTCTTTTAAGACCACAGTCTCTTTCCACTTCAGTTTCTTCATCATCAGGGGCTTTGGAATGGCTGCACCATTTAGGGGTTCCAGATGGGAGAAGTGGAATTGTGGATGCATTCAGTCTAAGTTTAGTATATATTTAAGTGATTCCTAGTCACTTCCATGTGTAACTAAATTATTGCAAGTCATTCCACTACAGGAAGGGCTCCCCAAAATGATCAAATAGCTCATTGCACCAACTTGCCCAGTGCTCTTGCAGGAAGGGTAAAAGCTGGAGGTCTGGTGGCAACGTGAATGTGTAACTGAAGTGTATCTTACAGCTATGCAGAATGGAAGTTTATGAGTAGTGATGGAGAAACAAAATTTGATATATAGGAGCCAGAAGAAAGTCAGTAGAAAATTCTTCCAAACACAGTATTACTACTTGTATATGAAAGAAACCTAATAGAAGTTGTCTTAAATTTGATGAGTCCTAAATATTTACACAACATTATCACCAACGAGTTGTGAGGCTAAAGAAAATTTTTACACTAAGAATAACCCCAGGCAAATTTCAGTCCCTGCACTAGAATAAAGACTGCATTATCTTTTTCTTCTCTGTTTGTTGCAAAGTTACTGTCATGTGAAGAAGAGCTGAAAGAATTTGCAGCCAAAAAATATAGTAAAACATATGGGAATTTACCCTGCTGAGTTGTATCAGGCAGTTAGGTAACCTAATGTATTTTCCTTAAAAAGGGTCCTCAAAATTATACAAGTGTCAGACATCAGGAAACGCTGATCCACCACTGGCTTTGACTGCCAAGCTGCATAGATCTTAACTGGTCTCTCTCTAATCTGTTTTTCCCATAAGTCCTATTATTTTTAATTCATGATATTGTAGAATTTTTTTTCAAGAATGCGTACATCTTGTTATAGCAGAAACATCTGTTGTTGCTGTTGTTGTTGTTATTATTATTATCATCGCTACAATTATTGGACCTTGGGATGAGGAGGGAGGGATACATTTAACCAAACCTCTTCAATAATAGTTTTTAAAGTATGATTTTGTATTTTACATTTTATTTTATAGATTAAAAACTTTCCATTTTGTATTTTAAAAATTGCATTTTAAGAAAATATCAAGAGAATGAAAGCCAATAGAAATTTTGTTTTATTTATTTATATGTTTGTTTTATTGAGGTATTGTTGATTTACAATATTATATTAGTTTTAAGTGTACAACATAGTGATTCAAAAATGTCATAGGTTATACTCCATTTAAAGTTATTATAAAATGTTGGATATATGCCCTGTGCTGTACAATATATCCATGTAGTTTATTTATTTTATACATAGCAGTTTGTACCTCTTAATCCCCTACCCCTAGGAGTCTGTGAGTCTGTTTCTGTTTTGTTATATACATTTGTTCACTTTATTTTTTAGATTCCACATATAAGTGATAACACACATTATTGGCTTTCTCTGTCTGACTTATTTCACTAAGGATAATACCCTCCAGGTCCATTCATGTTGTTGCCAATGGCAAAATTCTTTCTTATGGCTGAGTAATATTCCAGTATATATATATATATATATATATATATATATATATATATATATACACACACACACACACACACACACACACCATATCTTTTTTATCCATTCATCTTCTGATGAACACTTAGGTGGGTTCCACATCTTGGCTATTGTAAATAATACTACTATAAACATTGGGGGGGGGCTTCCCTGGTGGTGCAGTGGTTGAGAGTCCGCCTGCCGATGCAGGGGACACGGGTTCGTGCCCCGGTCCGGGAAGATCCCACATGCTGCGGAGCGGCTGGGCCCGTGAGCCATGGCCACTGAGCCTGCGTGTCCGGAGCCTGTGCTCCGCAACGGGAGAGGCCACGACAGTGAGAGGCCCGCATACTGCAAAAAAAAAAAAAAAAAACATTGAGGTGCATGTATCTTTTTGCATTAGTGTTTTCATTTTCTTCATATTTATACCCAGGAATGGAATTGCTGGATCACGTGGTAGTTCTATTTTCAGTTTTTTGAGGAATCCCCATACTGTTTTCCATGGGATTGTACCAATTTACATTCCCACCAACAGTGTACAAGTGTTCCCTTTTCTCCACACCCTCATCAACATTACCTAATTGGTAAACCCACAGAAATATTATCCCAACTTTTTATGAAATTAAAAACTAAGCAGATCATTGTTTTCTTGATATAGTTACTGAACTTGCATTTTGTTTTAAAAGTTACAAACCATTTCTTCCAGCTCTGCTTTATAAATCTCTAATATCTAAAGGTAGCAAGTGCCATGTCCCAACTAAGGAAACACCTTATTTATGGGCTTATTTAAATTAAATTATCTGTTTAGTTTTTCATTATTGAGAAGTGAATAAAGTAAACCATCTTTAAGTTTTTGGGGAGTATCATGTTAACTAGAAGATAGAAACTTTACAGGGCTTCTGTTTGCCTGTGCTGTCATTCATTAACTTTCCCATCTTGGAATTAAACTGACAGTTGTTTATTAGCATCTTTCTGTGAAAAAAATAAATAAAGCTGCCTAAAGGAAAGAGAGTGATGTGGGTACCCCTTTAAACTGGATGGTCAGTGATGAGCAGATAAGGGGCCCAAGGAGGTGATATTTGAGCAGAGAACTTATCCAAATGGGAAAACAGCCATGTGAATATTTTGAACAATACCACTTCCCCAGGTGGGAGGCAAATCCAGAGAGTCTAAACAGGATCTGCCAAAGGAGAAAATAGAACTTTAAAAATAAAATATTTCAAAATAGCACAAATATCTTATATCTGTAATGAAATATATTATGTGATTTTAACATAAACTTATTTGTCAAATTAGAAATTTAACACAGACCAGGATGTATAGTAGAGAAATTTTGTCATTTAATGTGTCCTGGAATATTTAACCTGTTCTGAAATGGTTTTGGCATTTAAATTATTTTTATGTCATTTTATAAAGTATAATTTATCTTATTCTCGAAATACTCAAACCCATAAACATTTAAATCTTTGTAATATAAAAAATTGATTTTTGTTTTAATTATAAAAGTATCCTTTAAAATTTACTTAATGTTAAGCAATTTTAATAAAATTATCTTTCCTTCTGACATTACCATTAATCAGTGTATCCTAAGCATCACCAGGGTACGTCACAATGTGTACCCATCAAGAGTGTCATTAGAGATGGACCATGACTACAAAAGAATTTATAAAATTTAGTTTTTTAAGTCAGAAAAGAGATTGATAAACATTGCATTCTTGTGGTAGACATTAGACTAATAAATCCTAAATAAGTCTTGATTTATAAATCCTTTTATTGTCCTTAGGATTCAAGTGACTGATTTAGGAGTCAGTATGCTAAAATCTATAATTTGATAAGGCACAAATCTTATTCTGTAATTTCTGTTTTGACATGTAATTCATAAATCCTGGTCAGTGTAGGTTTTTAGTTTTCTAAGTGCTCTGTATTTAGCAGTGCATCTTATAAGTACATATTTTAGGATGTCGATAATTAAAAGTGATAAGTTGCACATAATTCAGTTAAATAAAAACAGCAGCTAAGGAGAACTTTCTCTGAAGTCTACTGGGTGCACTGGTAAAAGTGAGCTCTAAACTTATTGGTGATTTCAAAATAGTTTAGCTTTAAGAACAGTAAAATATTATAATTAAAATTATCATTGACTATAGGTGCCAGGTTGGGACTGGTGTGTCAAAACCCACTAGCTGTCTCCTAATATCCAATCTCTTTTTTTCTGAAATAATATAATTTCCATAGAGCACAATACCTGCCCAAGATAAACACTACATTTGGCAGCCTTCCTTGCAGCATGACCATGTGACTAACTAACAGCAAATAGTCTATGAGCAGAGGCAATAGGCACAACCTCAGTACATATACTGTGGTTGGAATGCAAAAGTAGCTCAGGTCCAGAAGGGAAAAGGAAAGAGTATGGCCTGTGACATGAGGGTACCATCCTTTGAGCCCGGATGCATTTATGCCATGACAAATAGATGAGGGAGAAAACAACTTCTCATATTTTAAGACATTAATTTAAATTTCTGTTATAGCAGACAAACGTTCTTTCATTTTTCAACAAATTTTATTAAATGTATTCTTTGTCAGCAACTCTGCTAATTATTGTGGACATAAAGGTAAATGTGATTCAATCCCTGCCTTTGTTAAATGTATTCCTAAGCAGTCATTTGTTTCTTAACGCTTGAATACATAACAATTGTTTTTAATTTTGTTTTGTTTGCTGCTATAATATAAAAATATAATCAGTGTTTATATCTAAATCCTTTTACAATCTTGCTAATTCACTTAGTACTCCTAGTAATTATTTTGTACATTAGTCAGGATTTTCTATGTAAAAGATTGTCTCCTGCAAGTAGAGTTATGCTTCTCTCTGATCTGTATGCCTTTTATTTCTTTTTCTTACTTTGTTGCCTTGGAAATATTGAATATAAATTATTAGAGTAGACATCTTTGTCTTGTTCTAGAACTTAGGAGTAAAAATATTTCATTAAGTTATGACTAATGTAATTTTGTTTGTTGATCCTCTTTGTCAGATTGAGGAAATTCTGTACTGTTCCTAATAATTGGGTGTTGAATTTCATCAAATACTTTTTTTGCATCTACAGAAATGATCATATGCTTAGTTCTCTTGTAACATGAATTATATTGGTTGATTTTCAAATTTTACACCACCCTTGCAGTCCTGGAAGAAACCCTACTTAGTCATGATTTTTAAAATTTTAAAATATATTTCTGAATTTAATTTGGTAAGATTTTGTTATGGATTTTTGCATCTATGTTTGTGAGGGAACTTGGTCTGTAATTTTACTTCCTTATAAATGTTTTTAGTTTTGTTCTCAGTTACACTAACTTCATACAACTGCCAAGGAAGTGCTCTTTCTTCCTCTGTTTTCTGAAAGAAAATGTGTGAAACTGATTTATTTCTTCTTTAAAAGCCGGATGGAATTCATCAGTGAAGCCTCCTGGGTCTGGAGTTCTATTTGGGGAAATATCTTTGATAATGATTTTAATTTTTAACAGGTATGGAACTATTTAGATTTTCTATTCCCACATATATATTTTTCAAAAATCTTTTTCGTTCCACCTAAGTCTTAGAACTTAATTTTATTAAGTTCATAATATTACCTTATTGTCCTTTAATATCTCTAAGATCTGTAGTGATAAACCCTCTTTTATTCCCAGTATTGCTAATTTGTATTCTTGTTCATTCTTTCTTTGTTTCTTTTTTAATCAGTCTACCTTATCTAGAGGTTTCTCAAATTTATTACTAGTTTCAAAGAAGCAACTTTGGGCTTTGTTGATGTTCTCTATTTTTTGATACCTAACTCACTGATAGCTGCTCTTTGTTGTTTCCTCCTGTTTATTTTATGTTTGTACTGCTTTTCTTTTCCTCTTAAGATGGAAGCTTAGATCATTTAATGTCAGATTTTAATTCTTCTCTAATATAATCATTTAAAGATTATGTTTTCTTTTAAGCATTGTATAGTTACATCCCACAAATGTTGCTATGAACTTTCATAATAATTGACATGAAAATTTGTTCTAATTACCTTTATGATTTATTTTTTGGTTCATCAATTATTTAGAAGTGTGTTTCTTAAATTTAAGATATTTGGAGTTTTACTCAATATCTTATTATTATTGATTTCTAATTTATTTCTGTTTTTGTTGAATAACATACTCTGGGATATTTCAAATTTTGTACTTTAATGAGATTTGTTTGGCCCAGTATATGGCCTGTTTGGTGAATATACATGTGTACTTGAAAAGAACGTGCCTTCTGCATTCCTTAGGTGTAGTGTTCTATAAATGTCAAGTAGTGAAGGTGGTTGACAATGTTGTTCACTTGGTCTGTATCCTTACTGACTTTTTATGTAGTTGTTCTATTAACTGCAAAGAGAAGTTGTTAAAATTCCAACCATAACTGTGAATTTGTCTCTTTGTCTCTTTAATTCTACCAATTTTTACCTCATGGATTTTGAAACTCTATTTGTTCCTAAGTGCAAATGTTCTTCTGAATGTTAAGTCTTCTGATGAATTGACCTTTCAACATTATGAAAATATGTATATAGTTTCTTCCCAGACTTTAAGGCAGTCTTTGAATTCAGGGTGCATCTAACTGAATTTTTGTATTTAAAGTACGTCGGATATACAAAGCATATAGTTCATGCCTTTTAAGCTATTCTGACAATCCCTGCCTTTTTATTGGAGTATTTAATTCCCATTTGATGTAATTATTGATGTGGTTGGATTCAGGTCTATCAGATTCCTCTTTGTTTTCTATTTGTCCCTTTTTTGTGTGTTCTTCTATTCCACCTCTCATCATTTTGAGTTCATTGAAATTACTTTTAGAATTCCACTTTAATTTATTGTCTTTTTCATTTATCTATTTGTATTATTTTGGTCGTGCTCTACAGATTACAATATACAGCCTTAATTTTCAGTCTGTTGGAAGTTAATATAAAATGTAATAACTTTGCAATCTTTTAGGGTTTCTTTAAGTGCAATCTTATAGGTCTTTTACTCCCTGTAATTTATGCTATGGATTTCATGTTTGCATATTACATGAGATTGTACATAAGATGCTATGCATGAATCATTTTCACTTTAAATAATCATAAATATTTTAAAGACATTAAGATCTGAATTTTCATCTGGAATCATTTCCCTTTGACTTAAAGAACTTCCTTTAGCTTTTGCTGTAAGGAAGGTCTGCTGGAGAGTTATCTTTGTTTTTGTTCATCTGAAAATGCCTTTATTTCATCTTTATTCCTTGAAGTTATTTCTGCTCCAGAGAGAATTCTGGGTTGACAATTTGTTGTTTTCATTTGGCACTTTAAAAATATGTCATTATATTCTGGCCTCCACCTTTTCTGCTGAGATGTCATTGGTAACTTGTGTTTTTGTTCCTGTATATATAAAGTGTCTTTTTTTCTGGATACTTTCAAGATTATCTTTTGTTTTTCACATTTCCAAGGTGGGTTTTGTTTTCTGTTTTTTGTTTTTCCTATTTATACTATGTAGGACTCTCTGAGTTTTTTGAATCTGTAAAATTTTTGAAAATTTTGCCCATTCTTTCTTCAAATGTTGGGTTTACCCAGTTCTGTCTCTCATTTTCTAGAACTCTATATGTATATGACCTTTTGAATATAGTCCCACAAATCACTGAGAGTCTGTTATTTTTTTCCCTTTTTCTCTCTGTTCTCCACATTGTATAATTTCAATTGAAAAAATAAATGAAAAAAAATTTCGATTGAGTTGTCTTCAAGTCACTGACTCTTCTTTTACTTGCAATATGCTATTAAGCTCACCCAATGAATTTTTTGTTTTGAATATTGTATTTTTTTATTTCTAGAATTTCCATATTGTTCTTTTTTCTTTTCTTTTCTGTTTTTTTTTTTTTTTTTTTTTTTTTAGTTACTATCTTTCTGCTGAGATTTTCTGTTTATCCATTCATTGCAAACATATTTTCTTTGTATCCTTGGGCATAGTTAAAATCCTTGTTAGCTAATTCTAGCATCAGGGTCATCTCAGGATCAATGTCTTTAATTGCCTTTCCTCTTGATATGTATCCAGTAATCTGAGATGTACCCTGAACATTGTGAAAAATACATGGTAGAAACTGGATTTTGTTAATTCCTCGTGTTGATTTTTTGTTTGTTTGTTTGTTTTATCAGGTAGTTAATGTGGCAAGACTCAAGTCACAGTCCTTGTCACCTCTGCGATGGATAGTTGCTAAAATCTCTGTTCAGTTCTTTTAGCCTTATCTGACCACTGGGAGTTTGCCCCATGCATGTATAGCTCAGAGATGATCCTGACATTTTCCCACAATTTATGTGCAAAATTTAATGTCTTCTTTCCTCCATCATTTCTCCTTTCCCTGATTTCCACCCTCACTTTCCATCTACTTTGATAGTCCTAAACTCTGTCTTCTGGTTCTTAAAACCAGTACACTACAAGGGTTTCTATCTAAGAGTTAGCTAATATGCTTAATCTGATTGGGGCATGGCTTTGAACAAAAAGTCTTATCAACAGGAAACACCCAATCCCATTTCCTTCTTGACTCTTTTCCAATTTACGCCTGCTTTTGGTTTCTCTCCAGTGACTTCAGGGAGTTGCTTATTTTGAGTTTTTTTTAACATCTTTATTGGAGTATAATTGCTTTACAATGTTGTGTTGGTTTCTGCTATACAACAAAGTGAATCAGCTATACGTATACATATATCCCCATATCCCCTCCCTCTTGCACCTCCCTCCCACCCTCCCTATCACACTCCTCTAGGTGGTCACAAAGCATGGTGCTTTTTATATTTTGTCAAGAATTCATAGTTGTTTTCTGTGGTAAGGTTGGACCCATAGGAGATACTCTACTTTTACCGTTCTACTGGAAGAAGAAACTGCCCACTCCCTGGTTGTTGCCCTTGAGGAACTCATAGTCTAGTGTTCTAAGCAGAGAGATGAAAAGAATCTAGGGAAAGTCTAAGAAAAGTTCTTTAAAAATGATTTTCTTAAAACACAAAAGAGATATCTTCCTTAAAGTGGCATTGCCTATAACCTTGTTTTCTCACTTTTATATTAAATAAAAAATAAGGAGATATGCTATTATGAGAGGACAAAAAGATGTGAATCCCAGACATAATAAAATGCTCTTTATGAATGCATCAAAGCTTCTGATAAAACAGCATTGAATGCAAATGTCTGTTTCTTCCTGAAGCCTCACAAAGCAATGACAGTAAAGAAATTAAAGGAAGAATAAAAAACAACCTCACAAGGACAAAGAGAAGATAGCAGACAACAAAAGTAACATTTTGAAATCTGGGAAATAGTCTAACTGCTGGCAACTGCTTATACTAGAGAAAGCAATGATCTGAGTGTGTTGCAGCAGAAAGCCAAAAAGCTAGTCATTTCCACACAAAACTACAGAAATCTTCAGGGATTGGTGATAACTGGTGCTTGAAAGGCAGGTGTGCAAAAAAAAAAAAAAAAAAGACTGAAAATTGGAATGTGGACTGAACATTTTTAAAAGAGAACATAGACTTCCCATATCCCCTCTCCACTCATACTTCATCAAGAGAAAACCTGGGGTCGATTTTGGAGAGGTTTTATCTACAGCCTCTGGATTTGGAGACAGCAAGCACAGTTGAGATTGGAGGGTGAGTTACTGTGCTGAAAACAGAGGGATTATGGGAAAACCTTCCCACTGCAGAGAGATTTGTTCTTCACCTGGCTCCTGAAAGGCCTGCAACCAGGCCCACATACTTGAGGCTGGCGATTGGTGAACTGCCTTCTGCAAAAGAATCGACCCACCCAAAAGTAAAGACCTACAGTAGGGATTTTTTAACCAGAGAGTCTATGAACATGAATGAGAACAATAACTCATTTTTGTTTTCACTAACCTCTGAAAGTTAGCATTTCTGTCATTTCTGAATGTGGGCAAGAAACCAGCATAGTATTAACAGTATCTATGACTTTGTCACTAACAGGAATCATAGATATGTTCTTGTCACATTGCTCATTGCATTTATCTTGAAAGAGCATTTACACTCATTGTTATTTCAACAGTTATTAGACACAACTCTAAAGCTTATTACATGATACATTAATAAGCACATATTATTGTATCAGAGATTTAATTTTTAATATTTTGATATAATCGATTTCTTGCATTTAAAAACATTATTCTGAAACAGGCTTCACCAGACTGCTATGGCACCAAAAAAGTTAAGAACCTCTAAACTATGGATACAGGCATTTGGAGATTTCCCCTAACCAAACGAATGATCCCATGATAGCAACCTTACAGTGAGACTCACAAAGTGATAAGCCACACTCATGTTTCTGAATAGGGTTTTTTGGGGACTCACTTTTAAATATGATTTGACAGTTAAGGAAGACCAGACATTTGAGGACAACTTCTACTATGAAAGGTTAAGACAGAACAAAACAAAATAGAATCAAATCAGAAACAAAGAGGGGAGAGAAACAAAGTGGTGAGAAAATGAACCCATGAAAGTAGAATCATAATTAAACCCTAAGAGAAATAAGAGACTGTATTGTGTTCATAAAAGAAGACCAGGACACTACATACAAAGGAACAAGGAACACGAGGGAGCTCTTAGAAATTCTATTAAGAGAACTTCAATAAAAAGCTCACCAGGCATGCAGAAAATAATATGAAGGACATTTCTGTTTTGCTTCTTCCAGGAAGTAGAGGAAAAAGTCAAAGAGATGGAAATGGTATTTTTATCCACCTTACCTATTATCCATTTACAAAACACCTCCTGACCTCTACTTCTGTACACCCACTGCACTACAATGCCCTCACCCACACCCACCCACCCCTACAGTAGCACATGAGAGAAGGTGAGAAAATGAGTTGGTTGTAGGTAGGGCATCAGTAGTTTGCTTTTTCCATAGGCTGTAATATCAGATCAACGAAGGTTCATCTCTGTAGTGATCATTACTGCTGCTCACCAAATATTTCTAATTTTCTACTTACCAGCCTCATGACAGTAGGCTGCTCCCTCTGCTGTAGTTTGAAGTTGAGCATTGCTCTGCGACTTGATTTGGCCAGTGAAATGTGCAACGTTTTTGGAGAGAAGCTTCCAGAGCTGGTTTACTATTTGGTCCATGTTCTTCTTTGTATTTCAGTGAAGCCTCGGCCAGTCTGGGTCACTGAGTGCAGATACAGGACAAATACCCCTTCCTGCCAACCTCACGTTGGATATAAATCTTTTTTTTTTTTTTTTTTTTTTGCCGTACACGGGCCTCTCACTGTTGTGGCCTCTCCTGTTGTGGAGCACAGGCTCCGGACACGCAGGCTCAGCGGCCATGGCTCACGGGCCTAGCCGCTCCGCGGCATGTGGGATCTTCCCGAACCGGGACACGAACCCGCGTCCCTTGCAACAGCAGGCAGACTCTCAACCACTGCGCCACCAGGGAAGCCCTGGATATAAATCTTGAGCACTAGATAAACCTTGCTTGGACCAAGCACTGAGAGCTTGAGGTTGTTTGTATTGAGTGTAAACTAGAATCTCTACCGTCTACTTCCCTGTATGGCTCTTTAAGTGTTCTGAGTTGTGAACCAAAGGGAAATGCCACACAGAAGAATGGGATAAAGAAAGCTGAGTTGGACCATTTAATAGCCTTGATATTTTGCATAAGTTACCTGGGTTGCAGTGGTTTTAAGTCAAACACTGCATAGACCCATATCTGATTCCAGCACCACACAGCCACTGAGTCCCTGCACGTGCCACTCTTTCTACCTGGTGAACTCTCCCTAGACCTTCTCCTATACTCTTCAATCAACTAATTAACTTGTGTTCACCTATCCCAATCCCCTCCAACATCATTTCCCATGAAAACTTTTCTAAACCCAGATGCCATGCAAGGCCTCAGGCGTTATGCTCCTACACTTGTCCTTTTCCTTCACAGTGTTTACAATGATCAGGGTTTACAGTTACAAATTCTTGGCACTTTTGCTTGACTTCATGAGTGCAGCATCTCTGTCTGGGCCTGGCACACAGTAGGTGCTCAACAATTTTTTTTTGAATGAAGGAACACATGAAAGTAGCATCCAGAAAGCTGAGAATAAGTCTGGAGAACACAGAAATTATGCGGTATTGGGGAAAATGCAGAAATAAAGGTCAAGGCTGGGATGAAAACAGAACCAGTTCAAGGCCTGCAATTTAGTGGTGCCCTGGTAACATCAAGAAGATCCATTTCCATTCTGGTGTCTCAGGGCTGCTAGTGTTATAAAAATAGTGACTAAAAAAATCAAAGGGAAAAAGTTATCATTTTCTTTCTACCTGAGTACTGAATTTTAAAAGCAAAGCTTCAGGCCCTTTGTAGTCATATTAGAGTGACTCCTGTCATGCTTTTCTAAAATGAAAACCTCTTGAGTATGGAGGAAATGGTGTTTAAAATGTACTAAGGTGACTTACATGGTCCAAAAAATGTGTTAAGTTCCTGCCATACCTGATTTTGAAATATTATAATTTGACATTGCCTTCCTTTGATAATATACACAATTTCTTCATTCACATAGACTATACCTATACCCATGCCCATTTGTTAAAAGCATAATAAATCATCATACAGAAAAGCAGGGCTTAATACCTGTAGGGATTTCAAGAATATATCACTTCTGCTTTTTTTTTTTTTTCCCATGTTTCTCTGGCAATTTAAGGCTTGTGTGGCGAAGAAGACATACCAACTTACCGGCGGTCTATTGGATAGGCAAGTTGCCAATATCCTCCGGTGGAGATTCCTCAGAGTTCACTCGACTCCTGAACCTGATGGAGAAACTGAGGCAGCCCTTGGAGGGTGGGATCTGAGTGGCTACTGAATCACTATGGCATCACATGCAGAGAAAAGTACACTCACAAAGCAGACATTGTGTGTAAAACAAATGAAATTAGAGAGTCCCCTAGATTTTAGAAAGAACTGTAATAAAACCTGGTTGCAAACTCATTAACTTCACTCCACAGCCACTGAGTGAGGTACTAGTAAAATTTTCTCACGGCCATGGCCGCTGAGCCTGCGCGTCCAGAGCCTGTGCTCCGCAACGGGAGAGGCCACAACAGTGAGAGGCCCGCGTATCGCAAAAAAAAAAAAAAAAAAAAAAAAAAAAAAGTTTCTCACGTCTGCTCACCACCCACCCCCGCCCCGATCCAAATTAATAGAATGAGCAAAACTTCAACAGAACACTTCTTTATAATAGCAAAATTATTCTGAGGTGAGATACCTCCATTCCTCCTTTCATAGCTTCCCTCCTCCCTCTTTTTGCCATCACTTAGCAAAGAGCACCTTTCAACCGTTTTTTTTTTCTTTTATCCGACATGACACCCCCTCTGGGCCAGGCTGTCTCTGGGCCCCTTGCTCCGGCAGGGACTACACCTCAGCTGTCGCATTGTCAGTAGACAAATTTCCAATGACTTATGGAAACAAAAGGAATGAATGGAAGTAATAAAAGTACTAGGGGTAGGATGTGTTTCTATCACAATTATTCTGTAAAATGGGAATAGTCTTATTTTCTTTGTCACTGTGTGGAATAAAATTAAATACGTAAGACCTACGCAAGCATCTGGTACCTGACAATTTCCCAGAAGGAGACAGCACACTCTAACTGGAAAGTGAAGAGAGTTGAATAGAAGGACCTTCAGTAAAGCTGCAAGCAGGGACTGGAGAAACCAAGAAAAGATGGTGCAGTATATGGACTGTCAACAGCAGAGAGCTTCTATCATCCCTAACTGGAAAGGGACAAGGGGAGGAAGCGGTAACCAAAATCCAGAGAGAGTAGCTCCCATCAGAACTATGGCTGTCAATTGAAGGCAGCCAACTGGCAGCAACTGACTGGATGGGGAGAGAGAACATCATGGGTTCCATTCTCATGCTCCTCTCAGCCTCCCATCTCCCACATCAGGCTTCCATTGGCCAAACCCAGAGATCAGAGGGCACATTGATCTCTGATGCAGTCATTATGGGTCAGCCTTCCTGATTACTGAGCAAGATGGAGAAGGGTGGAGGGTGGGTCAGAGGGACAAGAAGATAGTATCTACCACATTGACACATGGTGGAGACTCAGTGTATGGTCACTGACGCTGGGGCTGAGAAGTGAGAATCGTCGATTCACTCATTTAACATTAACCCTTTGTGAGGCCCTCATTATGTAAAGGAAGTCTGCTAGCTCCTGAGAATACAAAGAAATAAGACATCATTTCTGCCTTGAAAGAGTTGTAATGGAAAAATCAGACATGTAAACAGGCAAAGGACAATAACTTATAGCGATATTAGTGAAATATTGACAGTGTCTTCTTCTAAGGTCATTATTGTGACATTCTGGTTGACAAATTGCTTAAACTGAATTGAAACAAACACTGACAGAGTGCCAGAAATACTGGTGAAGAGCTTACCACATGTGCTTGAGGCTCCAGGTGTGTGGTGCAATTAAAATTTGATCCTGAATTTTACATTATTAGAATCAACCTTAAAGCAAATACATCTGAGTCCTAAATTCTTAACAAAAGCTTGTAGGCTGGGCTTCCCTGGTGACGCAGTGGTGGAGAGTCCGCCTGCCGATGCAGGGAACACGGGTTTGTGCCCCGGTCCGGGAAGATCCCACATGCTGAGGAGTGGCTGGACCCGTGAGCCATGGCCGCTGAGCCTGCGCGTCTGGAGCCTGTGCTCAGCAATGGGAGAGGCCACAACGGTGTAGAGGCCCATGTACCGCCAAAAAAAAAAAAAAAAAAAAAAGCTTGTAGGCCTTTTGCCATGAAAGAGTATGCTGGCTGGCTATGTCATGTATGCCAGTGCTGGCTGAAGTTCACTTTTACAGACCTTTTCACTCTCAGAACCTAGCACTGTACACAAGACACACACACACACACACACACACCCTGCCACCACCACCACCAACAGCAATGGTAATAGCAACAGCCTGGTCAATGTTTTGTGATAATGTGTTGCCTGCAGTGTGGCCAAAATAACAGGATACTCAACTTTTAGACACCAGTAAAATTTCTCCATTAAAAAAATGTAATTTTATTATAATGAAACAATCATGCAGACTGATTATGAACAGTTTGGATGCCATAAGCAGTTTTTCAACTCCAGTGAGTTCCATAACACACAAATACAGGCAAACTGGCTGACAATTCTAAGCTTCGCAGCACATCCCAAACCCTAGAGCTTGGGTTTGCTCCGGTCTCCAAAGGAAGACCTGGTTATTTACTTACCACAGTTATGGCATTGCTCACCAACACTAACAAGTCAGCATTCCTGTTGATAAATATTAGTGTTGTTACACAGTTCATCACTGTCACTGTCACTGGAAATGACGGATTGGGCACAATAATATAAAATTGTCAAGAAAGAGCTTTCGAAGAACCTTTGTTTCCTTCATTTTGAAGATTCGCTGTTACCATACGTCTAAGGGTTAACTCCTTAGCCACTCCAAATACACCTCTGCCCCTCAATCATTCTAGCAAACAAACTTGTTTGTTTTAATGACATAAAATCCAGTAGCACTGAACCACAGTGACCTCTGTCAAAAACAATGCTACCTATAGTTGAGATTTTAAATTAAGTGAAATAGAGACTAATGATATTGTTTATGACTGTGCAGCCCATGTTCCCCTGTGCCTTCAGGATCTGTGTATGGACATGCCATGCTATTGGTCTATCCATTCTCCAAGCCTGCAGTACTGTGCTCTTGTTCCCAAATTGTGCTAACAACTGCTGCTAGCTCCAGCAAAACCATGTTTTGTATAGATTAAGGCAAAGCCAAGAGTGATCATTTGTATTTAAAATATATGTATTTAACATAAATATATGTTAATATATGGCTCAATCTATATAAGGTAATTTATATCCAGTTTATCAGAGACTCAATTATTTCATAAAACTCTATATACCTTTTAAAAAATATGCAAAGGGAATATATGTAAGAAAATCTGATGTGATAGACACATGATGGGTTTTGAACTAAGCATATTTCAATTCAAATTGTCAAAAAAATATATTGCCACCTCTTCCACTTGTTAACTAGGTGACCTCAGGCAAGTTAATAAGCCCCTCTGAGCCTTACTTTAGGTTAAGTAGCAATGACAATATGCATCTATTGGACTGTTGTGAGAAATAAGTTATATATGTGAGGTGTCTTTGTAAAGTGTCATTGACAAGGACTCAGTAGTTGTTTTAATCTCACCTATACCCCTTTGTTTGCTCTTAATAGTGGACGAGATGTGTGTGAAATAGATACTAAACCAACAAAACTTTACAGTGTTAGCCTGCCTGACCCAGAAAAACCTTTGTTGAAAAGGTTCATGAGAGATTTATTTCAACGTTCTTTCTTCTCTTGCACATTTTCTCCTCCATTGGCCACATATAATCAGTAACTGAGCGTCTCAATAACTGTAGGTCAAATTGATTTCTGATCAGGAAATTGTTTCTCTCTGAGTATATAAATAATGGTACCATCCCAACAGATTGAACTAATTCCTAGATTTTACTTTCACTTTTTTCCTCATTGTAAGAACTTTCCAAAATTGCATCAACAAATTTCTGGAAAATATTACTTAACAAGAGATGTCTATAAAGAAACCAAAGGCTTTTAGATGCTAACCTTTGGCTCTGAAAGCAGAAATCTAGCTATTAATCAAAATGATAGTATTTTGGCATAAAATATTCCTATTTCTATTATGTGAAATTGGCTTTTCTGTAATGATATTTGTTTCTTTTTGATTGACAGTTGACCATATTTCTAACAGAATATTTCTAGATTTTTACTCATTTTAAGTGTTGCTGACTTTTTTCCTTGACCCTTTCTTTATAGGATTGCTAAAGTTTATTTATTGAGCTTTCTATGTGCTGTTTTTATAAAACAGTTCACTCTATAATTTGAGCTTTTTTCCCCAAAAGGTAATAATAATGCCTTAACCTTCAGTACCTCTAACTTTGTTGAGTATCGTATTTCTGGAGACCCAACAGGTGAACAGAACTTCTGATCACTGAGCTATTATATTATTTGAACAAAATATTCTCCTGGGACCTGTAAAAGATTCTGATCCCTCAAACCTGGATTTAGCTTTGAAGTTGGCAGCAGAACTCTTTGTAAAATAACAGTGTTCTGGAGGAGCTGAGCTTTCTTTGTATATGATTCATCTGGCCATATTCATGCAAAATAAAAGAAATGTACAGAAGCAGCAATCAAACAGTATATTCATCCCAACTTAGGCCATTTTTACTGCATGATGAAAACAGATCTATTCAACTATCAGCAATTGTTATATAATGAAAGGTTCCTAAGTTTAGGGAGAATATAAAAAGCTACTTATTAGATCTTCTTTTTCAGTTGGCCTTCTAAACATCGAGGTTTATACAACATTCATTGGGAAAAAATAAGTGATTTGACTTCATGTGGTTATGCAGACTGGAATATTTTACATAATTAAAATATGCTGAGTTTACACAAATTCATGCCTGCAAAAACAAAACAAAATAGAAAGCCATAAAATTTCAGAAATTTGGTTAATTCCAAATTCTAAGCCACCGTTTAATGACAGGACTACTTATTTTGGTAGTATTTTGACCTGTGGAGAAAGAAAAGAGGAAAACTGGCAGTGCTTCTGGCCTCTACTCTGGCTCTAATTTGCTCTAAATGTATTATTATATGTTTCCTTGGCAGAATAGAGTTATTTGAGGGCAGCTACTCCCTGACATCTGATCCTTCATGTTATGAACACACTGGTATATTCGCAAGAATAAAAACTAGAAGAGTCCAGAGCCTCTTCACCTTTAGGGTCAACTTACTTTATTGTCTAATTCATTACGAGTGATTGACCTGAAATCCTGGCTTCTTTTATACAGGGATAGGAATGCTTGGTCTCAGGCAGAGTTTGAGAATTAACAAGGCCATAGTGTTTGGAGGACATGTGATGTGTTCCTAAGTGGGGTTCCTGGATTTTAAAACACTTTCACCTTGTTTATTTCCTTTAATACCTAGAACCCTGAAGTAAGGGCAGGAATTAGTCTACCATATCAAATATGAAAACAAATAAAAACCAAGAGCCAAAGAGGTAAAGAACCTTATAGAGGATTTACACAGTCCCTCAGCTAATAGAAAGTTGTAGTAGGACTCAAAAAGAAGATAAATATCTCCACAGACAAAAAAAGGAATAGAAAATCACAGATGTTAGGGCTGAAGCCTCTGGAGAGTACACAGGCAGGGATGGCTAGATTGCTGATCTGAGATGGGAACTTGGTTTTCTGAACCTAACACTGGGATACCAAGGTGGAATATATGTCCGTGGAATCCTGAAGTTGGAAATGGAATTCATTTTTTCATTTGAAACACTTAGGAATTATTTTAAGTATAGTGGGGATTATCATATTCATCAAATAAATTATAATTAAAAATGGTTGTCATAGTTTCAGGTGCACAGCAAAGTGACTCAGCCATACGTATACATGCATCCATTCTCCCCAAACTCCCCTCCCTGAAACTATCACAACATTGTTAATCAGCTATACTCCAATATAAAATAAAAAGTTTTAAAAAAAATTTTAAATGATTATAGTTTTAAAAAATGGCTGTTGGGGCTTCCCTGGTGGCGCAGTGGTTGAGAATCTGCCTGCCAATGCAGGGGGCACAGGTTCAAGCCCTGGTCTGGGAAAATCCCCCATGCTGCAGAGCAACTGGGCCCGTGTGCCACAATTACTGAGCCTGCACGTCTGGAGCCTGTGCCCCGCAACAAGAGAGGCCGCAACAGTGAGAGGCCTGCGCACCGCGATGAAGAGTGGCCCCCACTTGCCACAACTAGAGAAAGCCCTTGCACAGAAGCGAAGACCCAACACAGCCAAAAATAAATTAATTAATAAATTAAAAAATGGCTGTCATGATCTTAACATGGAAGTAGTTTTTACATTACAACAAGAGGTTAAAATGTAACTTTCGTAAAACAGTTTAGCAATAAATTAGCAGCTGCCTATAGTTAACTTTCAGCAAGGTAATAAAACTCCTACAAAGTTAGCAGAGTGAAATGGTTTTAAACTGTAGGCAATGATTATAGAGGTTCAAGGGGGTCAGAGAGCCTAGAATAGCTTTAATGAATAAGTGGATTTCTACAAAAAAAGGAAAAGTTTCCATTTAATACAGTGCTATAAATTCACTCATTAAATATTCCACATACACACTAGAATAACATTTTTAAATTTGAAAGTTGTTACAGGGCTCAGAAATAAAATAAATAGCTCCACGTATAAAAAGTGAATAGAAATACACAGATGTTTAGTCAGGGCTGAAAACTTTCAGGAGGGAAGCAGGCAAGGATGTCTAGGAATTAATTTCCAAAGTTCTGTACTCATTGGGGGAATCACAGAGCTGGGGGCTGAAACCAGACTAACTTCTTGAACCTGCAGGCTATTATGAAGCTAAGGTCAGCTCACCCACCTATCAGAGAGGCTGAAATAGCTGCAATAAAATAACATGATAGAGCCGTTGAAAATGGTTCAGAATAAATATTATTTTAGAGTCTCAAATACATGAGGAAAGCCATTAAAAAATCTGGAAGAGCAACAAAGAAAAACAGACAAACAGAAAGAAAAGTGAAGAAGGTGAAGAAGGAGGAGGAGGAGGAAGAGAGGGAGGAGGGTAGGGGAAAGAAGAAATAATTAGAAATCCTGCAAGTTAATAATGTGACATTGTCATAAAAGAAAAAGTTCATAGAATAAGATCTGTGTGTGGCTGAAGAGAGATTTAGTGAATTGGAAGATGGTCTGGAGGAATTTATAAGGGACACCAGAAAGGAGATGACAGAGGGAATATTCTAAAACCTTCCCATGTTGGTTATCAATTTATTGTTTCTTAGCTCCAAGTTCACCCTACAATATATTCTCTTGTGAGAATAGGTGGCATTCCTTTAAGCTTTGTCCTTATAAAGTGAGTGTGATGTTAAGCTTTCTCAGTAGAGGGCACTGGAAGTACATGGAAGTGGGAGGAGGTCAGCAGTGTGGGTGTGAGGACATAAGGTGGAGCTCTGCTCCAGCCACCCACCCAGAATGCAAGATCTCTCAACATCTCTGAAGCTTTGGCCTGACAATAACCTTTCTCTGGGAGCCTTTAACCACAGAAACCAGAGGCCTGAGAGCTTTCTGCCTGCACAAAAGTTCTGTTGCCCACACAGGTACCTGGATTTCCTCTGTAGGCTCCCTACTTGGCAGAGCATTCCCACCAAACCTCCACTCTCTCTGCAGATGCCCATGCAGCCCGCCAGCACCCATAGAATTTCCACTTGCTCTACAAGCCCAGCCCCTGGTTTCTGATCATCTGGCCCAGTCTGCTCTCCAGAGGTGGCCTCCTCATTGCCCAGTGACTGCAGACCACCTCTGGCCAAATTACAAACTTCTCTGCTGTCCAAGGACTGAACTACACTTCCAGCAAGTGAAACTTTCCCAGTCTGTCCTTCCTGGGTACCCTCCCTCAGCCCTAGCATACCATATAGAATTTCCATATATTTTATAGCTATTATTTTATCAACCTTAATAATTCTTTATGTATACACTTCCCCTGTTTAAACCACTGTGTGGTCTCTATATCTGGATACAATCTGCACAGTTTGGAAAGTGAATGGAGACACAAATTAACTTTAGACTTACTTATGCCAGCTCTACATGTTAAACCTACTGAAAGAATAAAAATAGAATTTCTGAACTAGCACCAAGAAAAAGGCAATACACTGAATCAATTTAACCAACCTACGAGAAGATAAAAAGGAGGGGAAAAAGCAAAGGGGAACCATGATTATAAACACACACACACACATACATACACTATAATGCAATAGAAAGGTCCCAAATTATCATAATCACAATAAAGGTGAATTGACTAATTCACATATTAAAGGACAGAGATGTTTAGGTTGGATTTTTTCATTTAATCCAATGATGGGATTTTTACAAGAGAAAAAATGACCAAAAAATATTTGCATATAAAGGAAGGAGAAAGATACATCATGCAAGTGTTAATCAAAAGAAAGCTTAGCATTATAATTTTAATCAGCAAAAAATCTTTAAAACAAAGAGCACTATTGAGCAAACTTGAAAGCAAAGGGCTCCATTTTATAAAGAGACTTATGGAAAAAAGGAATAGTGCACCATTTCAGTTATCATGAGGAAGATACACAATCCTACTCCTATGCATCTATCAACATAGACTTAAATTATATAAAAACTAAGGGTGACAGAACTACAAAGAGAAACTGATAATGCCCTATAATGACAATGGGAGATTTAACACCCTTCTCAGAAGCTAGTAGACTTTTCAGACATATAATATATAAAGATCTAGAAGATTAGAACACAGGTGAATATGTTAGAAAACAGAAAATTTACTTTCCCTTCAAGAATACATGTGAGATTTACAAAGTATGAGTACAAAGAAAATTTAAACATATATCAAGAAATAATGTCATACAAACCACTCAAAGTACAATTAAAGTTAAATATCAAGCACATAAAGGTAGTTAAAATACAGCAACCTACGATTAGCATCACTCCTAAATAAATTTTGGATTAAAGAGAGAATCTTACTGGAGATTATAAAATGATTTGAACTTAATAGCATTAAAGGTACTACAGAGTTTTCTGAAATGCAAACTAAACTACTTAGAAAAAATATATAACCTTAAAAAGATTAAAAATAATTGAGTTAAGCACTCAGCTCAGGAGGTCTAAAACAGAAATAGAGTTTCAAAGAAAGTAGAAGAAAGGAAATGACAAAACACATCTTTTCTGCACCACTAATTGGAATATAAATTGGTAGAACCTTTGACACATGGTGAAAGGGGCATATTCAAAGATGTTTCTTGGAGTCTTATTGTCATGAGAGAAAAAAAACAACTAAATAAACCCCAAAATGTTCATCAAGGAGGGAAAAAATAAATAAATTGTGGGATATCCAGGCAATGTAATAAGCACAATGGTTAAGAAGAAACAATTCTGAGTAAAAGAAAATAACTTGTAGAAAAATATACATAAGTAAATTTTTAATAATGAAACACTATTATTTATAGATACATATTTTTAAAAAGTATAAAATGTGAAAATCTGGCCCAGCTAGAGCCCAACCTCATAGCAAGGGTTGTCTTTGGAGAAAAAACATAAAGAAATAAGACTGTGGAAGGATATATCATAGACATTATCTGCAATTATTTATTTTCTTAGAAAACTGTCTGAGGCAAAATAACAAAATGTTCATGGCATTTTATTCTGGGTGATGGGTACATGGTTGTTTGTTGAGTGACCCTCTGTATGTTTATGAAGAATGTTAAATTGGCAAAATTTTTAAAATTACAGAAAATAAGAAGGGGAGAGGGGAAGGACTGGGGGAGGGGGAAGGGGAGAATGGGAGGGAAAGAGAGAGACAGAGGGAGACAGAGGGAGACAAAGAGAGTGAGAGAAAGAGAGGGAGGTGGGGAGGAGCAAGGCATCACTGGATTGCCGACTTCCAAGTTGATGGCCAGGCACCAACATTTTCCAGGCATCTGAATCCGACAGAACTGCCTAAATCTCAGTTAAGCCTTTATTTCTCCACCACACAGTGCTTTGTTTCAGAATGTCTTGTAGAGTTTGTTGCTGAGGAAAGGAGACAAGGATTTTATATATATAGGCCAAATATCTTTCTTTCTGCTTTCCACAACATCAGCTAATGACTGGAGGGACCAAAACATTGAATGTAAGCTCTCTGTGAAATTGTTGGGTTAAATTCAAGAGTAGCAAATTTGAATATCTTCTTGGATTCAAGTTGAGTGTATGCACTTTTTAAAGATACTGAGTTGCATTTAATTTCTGTCCAAACTTACATTTTAAGAAATAAAATGGCTAAAGAATAAGAATGTCAAACGGACTATATACAGATACATACATTATTTGAGCTCTAAGAATACCCAAAACACAAAGTAACCCTCAGTATATGAAATGTTAAAACATAACAAGTATAGGCAACCCCTAACCTCCAAGTGGAATACAAATGTGTGTGCATTTATTTGTCTTACTGTCTAATCTGGATCTTAGAACTAAGACACCAACACACAAAGTTTTTGCCAACATTCATTGCTTTGAGGCCCTGCTAACCAAAGCAACAAATGTTGGTGAAAACTTTGTGTGTTGATGTCTTAATAAGCTTGAGCTTTGATAATAAAATATCATAGCCCAGCTCACTTATACAACAAACATTATTTCTCACAGTTCTGGAGGTTGGGAAGTCCAAGATCAAGGTGCTGGCAGATTTGGTTCTTGGTTAAGGACATCCTTCCTGTCTTGCAGAGGCTTATCTTCCCACTGTATCCTCACATGGCAGAGAGAGGAAGCTCTGGTGTCTCTTCCTCTTATAAGTCCACTATTTCCATCATGGAGACCCCAACGTCCTAACCTCATCTAAACCTAATTACTTCACAAAGGTCCTTCCTCCAGATACCACCGCATTGGGGGTTAGGGCTTCAACAAATGAATTTTGGGGGAACACGAGCATTCAGTCCCTGACAGTTGGATATTTATATATTAAAGGTAACAGTACTAGAATCTTACAGAGTTTTTCTTTCTTTTTCTTATTTGAGTAAGATACAGAGTTTTGATTAGTTTTTGTGAAATGAGTAGCCACTTACAATGAGGTCAACTTGAGCAGGTGCTAGTACTTTGCTTTTCCCATTCAACAATGTGTTCTTTCCACAAATATTTACTGGCTCTTTTGCAATGGTGGAGATGTTCTCTCTCTGCTCTGTCCAATATGATAAACACATGTGGCTCTTAAGCACTTGAAATGTTGCTAGTGCAAACGAGAGACTGAATTTTTAATTGTATTTAATTTAAATTAATTTTAACTAATATTTAAACACCACAGGTAGCTGGTGGTTACTGGATTGGACAGAACCACACTAGACACTCTGCCAGAAACAGAGCAAGAAACAATCCAATCAAGGTTCTCTGCTTGCTATGGAGCATTTATGGGTGGGGGCACAGAGGGAGAAGAGTAGAGATATTAAACATGCAAATGAATGCACAAAAACATCTATTAAAGGCAGAAGGCTGTAATAAGATTGGCAACTTCCTTAGAATGAGGGTCAGCAAGGCTTTTCTGACAAGGGGACATTTGGTCTGGAACCTGGAAAGTCAGCCATGCAGAGGTGAAGGGCAAGAGCATTTCAGGAAGAGGATTCAGGCAGAAAAAAGTTTGGAGTGGTACAGGAATGGGAAGAATATGGGTGTGGCTGGAGCATCGTGACCCAATGCAGGGGTCCTAGGGAATGAGAAGGAGATGCAGAGTATGTTGACATGGGTCCAATCACGTAAGGCCTGGCAGACCACAGTCAGAAGTCTGAATGTGACTCAATGTAGTGGGGATTTTAAATAAGGGAATTACATGATTTCATTTGTATTTTATTGTAAAGGTCATTTGCTGCCATGTGAAGAATTGTGAGGGACAAGAGAGAAAGCAGAGACACAACTCTGGAGCTATCTCAGGGGCAGAGGAGAGAAAGAATGGGGGCTTTTCCTAAGATAATGGTGCGGGAATAAGGAGAAGTGGACAGATTTCGTATATGTTTTGGAGGTAGAATCAATGTAATTGGGAAGGAAGTTAGAAAAAGAAAACCTCTAGCTAGAAAAAGAAAACTTCTGGATTTCTAAAATAGAGGCAGGAACAACTGTACTGTATTCTTTTTTTTTTTTTTTTGCGGTATGCGGGCCTCTCACTGTTGTGGCCTCTCCCGTTGCGGAGCACAGGCTCTGGACACGCAGGCTCAGCGGCCATGGCTCACGGGCCCAGCCGCTCCGCGGCATGTGGGATCCTCCCAGATTGGGGCACGAACCCGTGCCCCCTGCATCGGCAGGCGGACTCTCAACCACTCCACCACCAGGGAAGCCCTGTATTCTTTTATTAATTTAACAAATTATCTTTTTCTCTCACCAGCTTCCTATTTTCTTTTATTTATTAAACTATAGTTGATACATGATGTTGTGTTAGTTTCAGGTGTACAGCTTCATATTCTTTTCCATTATAGGTTATTACAAGATATTGAATATAGTTCCATGTGCTATATATTATATTCCTTTTGTTTATCTATTTTATATATAGTTGTATGTATCTATTAATCTCTTACTCCTAATTTATCCCTGTACCACCCCTTTCCCTTTTGAAAACCGTAAGTTTTCTATGTCTGTGAGTCTGTTTCTGCTTTGTAAATAAGTTCATTTATATCGGTTTTTTAGATTCCACATGTAAGTTTATATCATGTAATATTTGTCTTTCTCTGCCTGACTTACTTCACTTAGTATGATAATGTCTAGGTCCATCCATGTTGCTGCAAATGGCAATATTTCATTCTTTTTATGGCTGAGTAATATTCCACTGTATATATAATACCACATCTTCTTTATTCCTCTGTCGATGGACATTTAGGTTGCTTCCATGTCTTGGCTAAGCAACTTCCTATTTTCAATCTGTCTTCATTTCATCCACCAGAGTGAAACTTCTAAAATAATCCAGATTATAGCTCTCTTTTTTCTTACCCTTTAAATACTTCCTCATCACATTACATACACAGGTCTAGACACTTATGATGGTCCCAAGCTCTCTGCAGTCTGGTCTGACCTTCCCAGACTTCCCCTCAGCCAAGCCCCTTCCCAGCCTGTGTTCCCACCAAATTGAACATCCATACCTTCATGCCTGTTGTTCTTTGCACCCAGGACAGTCTAGCGCTCCTCCTGTACCTAGAAAAATTTACTCATCTTTCCAGTCCCAGTAATCCCTGGCAGAATTCAGTATCCCAGGGATAACACTGCCCTTGAATTCATTTCCTGAATGGTGTTTTTCACCATATATGATCATTAGCTGTGTCTATTATGTCTCTCCTGATAGACTGTGAGATTCTCGTGGTCTTTTTATCTTTTTTCATCATTATATCTCCCAATGTGTAATGGATACTCAAAAATATTGGCTGAAATAAGTTAAGATCTATTCCAGTATGAAAAATTATAACAGGTAAAATAAAATATTTTCTCTAGAAAACCAAGATGTGGAAGCAAAAGGTCCATTTCATTCAAAGCAGAACTGAATTTTGTGAGTAAATTCTTCACAAATTGGGAGAGTGTTCTCCTGATATATCAATAACCCTTAAAAAATATTATTTGTGCATTTTTCTAAGTCAGCGTGTCTTAAGTTCTTTTTTTTTTTTTTCCTGAGGGGGAGTGACATCACAGGTGCTTTGAAATTGTGATCAAAACTGTTGGATCATCTAACAGATTCATATCAATATACAACTTTGCAAATAATTTTAGAGGCTTCCAGGCCCACTAAATTACACTCTTCTGTGAGCTTTTTAAAAATAACATACAGTAAATGTTCTCAATAGTTGGAATATTGCCCACATTGTCAATTATTACAGTACAATTCTCATAGTGTGTATGTCTAATACTACAGTTGGTTTAAATGTGTTTTCTTCTCGATGGCATAGAGCTTTGACAGAAGACCATACAGGACAATACAACGTCAATGTGAAACTGTTGGTAAGTTTCACTTCAGATAGAATTCATTTGTACAATGATGACAGGGTACCTTTTCAATCCACACCACCACAGATCCTTTCCTGAAGGACAAAACAGCTAACAAGGAGCTCCATTAAAGAGGAAAAACATTATATATGCTACCATAGCCCACTAAAGAAATGGATATAATTTATTCCTAAACATGAGCAAATATTTTATTCTGTCTCTTCATGTTTTCTTCTTTGAAATATGATGGTCCTGTTTTTGACTCCGAGGTGATGTCAGGTGAGATGTGGGTAGGTATATTGAAAAGTATAGCATGTATCCTGCATCCAATTAGACAATATTTTGTTGATTATTCTCTTTGGAATGAGATACACTCAAGAGTTCAACAGAGGTAGCAGTCCATCAGAAATTCTTTTTAAAAAAATAGATGGAAATTCCATTACTTGGTCAAAATTAAAACAAATTAAAGGAAGCCATTATTTGCTATTATTGATTGATGTGAATTTGAATGTTCCTTTCAGATAAGTTAGTCCTGATGGCTTTTATTGGAAATTGTTATTGAATTCAGTGTCCATTCAGTGTACCACTGATTTACAAAATTTAAGAATTAAGAAAATACCTGAGCATATCTCCAGGTGAAAATTTATTGGCAGAGCTGTATCTGTGTAACTAGATTTCATTAGTATATGTATAAAGTACTTTGAGTCTAAGCTACAGAGAATGATAGGTTAAAACCCTCTTAACTTCATCTCCCTACTATATCCTGACTCCTGCAGTCTCTTCTCAATCCAGCAACCAGACTGATTCCTTTGAAAAACCTAAGGTTGAATCATGTCACTTCTCTGCTCAAAACCCTTCGGCAGCTCCCCATTTTCATGCAGAATAAGAGCCAAAGTCCTTAAGTTGCATACAAGTCGCTCCATGACCGGTCTCTTGACGTCTGACCTCGCTTCCTACCATTTTTCAACTTTAGCTACCTTGACTTCCTTGCCTGAATATATAAGATGTGCTTTAGGCTCCTGCTCTGGCTGTGCCATCTGCCCGGAATGCTCTTGCCCAGGTGTCTTGGCTCACTCCTTCACCACCTTCAAGTCTCTGTATCTCAATTCACCTGCATCCTTTCTCTTGATTCTCCTTATCCTGCTGACATTTTTTATTCCTTGTAGAATTTAATACATTCTGACAATATTTACACTTTATTTATTTATTATGCTTATTGTCTTTCCCCCACTCCTTCCAGAATGTAATATCTTCAAGGATGAGTATCTTATTTGATAATACATTCCAAACATCTAAAATAGGGCTTGATACATGGTAGGGTCTCAATAAATACTTGTTGAATCAAACAAATGAATGATTGGCTATACAGCCTAAGTTTTACATATTAATTTATTCTGAGGGCACAAAAATGAATAAGAAGACATGATCCTGCTCAAAAACTAACTGACTATCTCTAACATTTGGAACTCTATTAAAATGTTTGCCATTGATCACAGGCCTGAGTGATAGAGCAGGGATGGTTCTACCAAGTCTATTCAACTTTGGGAGAAAAGACATCTGTTACAAGGATTTCAGGGATACTCCAAAAATGTACATTACTGCCTATATTTTTTTAACTCAGAGTGATATCCTCTTCTTGGGCCCTTTACTTTTCTTAAGGTAATCACTTGGCAAGAAGTAAATTGAACCATTGGTTTGTGTATCAGAAGGCTAAACTTTAGGCAGTTGTGCTATCTGGGAGCATCGTAAAGTATGGAGCTACAAAGAATAAAGTAGCATAATTTCTGCAGAGATTAAAGCAGTAGGTTCAAGAAGTTAGTGTCCTGGACAAAAATGTCAGGCGTCTAAGTCTGGATCTCAGATGCCTGCAGATACATAGGAGCTGATTTCTGCTTTCATGACCCACACACTCTCTCAGCATTGCCCTTCCAAATGATCAGGGAGTGTCTCCACCTCATTTGAAGTCAGCCCTTCCTTATTAAGGATCCAATGTCTTCATCATGGCTGTGTAGGTACTGAGACACAAATATTCAGTGATGTTGTGGGCCAAGACCTCAGGACCATGTGAGAGGAATACTGATATACCTTCAGGTCACAGTCTGTTCAGGCTGCTATAGCACAATACCATAGACTGGGTGGCTTAAACAACCAATATTTCTCACAGTTTTGGAAAATGGGAAGTCAAAGATCAGTCAGCATGGTTGGGCTCTTGGTCAGTGATCTCTTCCTGGTTTACAGACAGCTGCCTTCTTGCTGCAAAGATGGAGGGCATGGCAGAGAGAGAGCCGGATCTCTGGTCTTTTTTATAAGGGCACTAATCCCATCATGGGGGCTTCATCCTCATGACCTCATCTAAACCTAATTAACTCCTAAAGGCTCCACCTCCAAATATCATTACATTGGGATTAGGGATTCAACATCTGAATCTTGAGGGGACACAAATATTAGTCCATAGCAGTACCCAAGAAATACCTGTATGTGCCTGTTTGGAAATCTTCTGGGGTCTCTTAGATGTTTAATGAAGAATTGTCTGGGCTCCCCCTTTCCCACGCCCTCCAAACTCCAACCTCCAACTTCTGTCAATATATCTGATTCCTCATCTCTCTGAATCTTCTCATTTTATAAAAAAGAATAAAGAGAAAAATATTTTATACAAACTAAATATACCTCATGGATGAATATATTTTCTGCTGCATTTTTCTTCCAGTTGCAAGCCACTTCTGGGAAATAATTAGGTTTATCTGACAGCAGTACTTGAAAGATTAGAAGTAATACTGTATTAAAACTGTATATAATAACATGAAAAGTAAAAAAAAAAATTGATTCTTGAAGGAATAGGTTCAGATAATCCTAGCATAGGGTGTTCTGTTTCTTTCTTGTATATGACTTTATTCATAGGTACATAATTTTAGCCTTCATCATAGTCAAAATTATAATTGGATAGACTATCCTAGTAAATTTTTAAATACTGGCTAAACATTTCTTTTATTATTCCCTAAAATCTCTTCATTACTTACTAGCTTGTAGAATAATTTTAAGTTAAGCAAAGAATTTTTAAACAAATATCCCCTAAAATATATAACATATTCTAGAGGCCAGTAAGTGGCTTTATGCTTAACCATTATCATACAGAATAGACACAGCAACTATTGTCTATTTGCAGAGATAATTAAGACTAATTATATTTGGGGAATCCTCTGTATATCTATCAAAACTAGGGAACTTATCATCCAGCAGTCCATTAGTTTGGTGTCCTGACATCAATAGTTTTAAGCTGCAATTTTCAGAAGATATGTATTTCATGCTTTTATCCTCCATAATGGTGAATTTTCTTGTAATCACTGCAAACTCAAGATTATTTCTTCATAATTTAGTACCCTTCGGTCATCCATTAATAAATGCATTAATATTTATCAAATGAGAAGAAAAAAGTCTCTCTTAATATGCTTGTTAAATGCCCTAAATATAAGTTTTGCCCTCTAATCCAAATCGGCTGTCAAAGGGCCCTTGTGAACTATCAGAGTGTCAGAATTATATAAACTATGTAGTAAAAGAAGTCATGCAGTTATTTAAGTAGAACTTCTTGGAAGTATGTGATCATAAGATGCAAATCAGTGTATTTCATTAAAGACTTTGAAAAGTAGATTGTATACCATAGGCCTGTACATACTATTGGTAGTGGAAAGTATTTTTAGAATCAGATCCTCACATTGGCTTTGCAAGTGGTATAAAACAAAATCTACTGTAAACCCATAGTTTACCTTTAGTACCAACTTCTTCTATTTCATACAACTGCTTCATTCTAAAGAATTCCAGTGACCAGAAAGGATTGTATTAGCTGGAAAGAACCAAGTCAAAAATAAGGGGGCAAGACGGAGATGGAAACAACCTAAGTGTCCATCATCAGATGAATGGGTAAAGAAGATGTGGCACATATATACAATGGAATATTACTCAGCCATAAAAAGAAATGAAATTGAGCTATTTGTAATGAGGTGGATGGACCTAGAATCTGTCATACAGAGTGAAGTAAGTCAGAAAGAGAAAGACAAATACTGTATGCTGACACATATATATATGGAATTTAAGAAAAAAAAAATGTCATGAAGAACCTAGGGGTAAGACAGGAATAAAGACACAGACCTACTAGAGAATGGACTTGAGGATATGGGGAGGGGGGAGGGTAAGCTGTGACAAAGTGAAAGAGTGGCATGGACATATATACACTACCAAACGTAAGGTAGATAGCTAGTGGGAAGCAGCCGCATAGCACAGGGAGATCAGCTCGGTGCTTTGTGACCACCTGGAGGGGTGGGATAGGGAGGGTGGGAGAGAGACGCAAAAGGGAGGGGATATGGGAACATATGTATATGTATAACTGATTAAATTTGTTATAAAAAAATAATAATAAGGGGGCAAGAGAAAGTTCTGAGGGGAAAATTGCCTACACAGAGGAGCCTAAGGACATGAAATTTCATTTACACATTATTCTTTAGTACTTACAGTTTTTTAAACACCTCTTTTGTATGACTGACACTATCAGGCACTGTGGGAAATAAAAAAGATTTGTATAAACACTAAAGTTCATAGAATTTATAATAGGCACACAAGTATCATTTCAGATCAAATATAGAATCACAGAAGTGGTATAGAAAGAAATGTAAGAGTGGGAGAGAGAGCGTGTGAGATCATTTCTGAATAAATAGATCAAGGCAGATTTTATTGGGGAGGTAACATTTAACATAGAGGGCACAAGGTGTACAGTGGTTGATTGGAAGACAGTAAGTAGCCCAAGAGGACTGAACAAAGTAAAGTAATAAGGAAAGGAAATATATACTAGCTTGTAAAAGGCTTGGAAGGCCAGAAATCCAAAGCAACCAGAAACCTAGAGCAACCAGCATGTTCTTAGATTACTGTATGTACCTGTTTGTACATGGGACACAGAAAATCCATGAGTTGTGAGTTCAATGGGCCAGTAATAAAAGAGGCAAAAGTTGTGTAACTTACAAGGAAAAAAACTAGAGGAAACATGGGAAAAAAGATTAGTACTATCATACTTACCATGTTGAACTGTAAAAAAGACTACCCATTCATAATTTTTCTATCTTCATTATACATTTAGTAAATATTTATTTGAGAGGCATGACGTAGTGGTGGGGAGCAGGGGGAATTGGTTTGGGTTCACCTAGATGTGCCTTCAAATCTCAGCTCCACTAATTACTTATTTTTCTGAGCCACAGTTTCCTCATCTATAAAATGGAGATAATGCTGCTTCCTTGCAGAGCTCCTGTATATGTGAAATGAGATATTGTAAGCAAAAGCCTTATCATCACAGGGTCTGGGGCATGGTTAGTGCTAAAGAAAAGTTAGTTCCCTCCTACCATGGCCCCTTCCAGGCTCTGTTCTGTTCCTTCCTCTGTGTCTCTTGTCTTCCCTCAGAGCTAGGCCCACTTAATCCTTCTTTATAGGCTTTCCTGCTCTATAGATCCTAGAATCAAAGCTAAACCTCGGCTTCCCTGGTGACACAGTGGTTAAGAATCGGCCTGCCAATGCAGGGAACACAGGTTCAAGCCCTGGTCTGTGAAGATCCCACATGCCAGAGAGCAACTAAATCCATGCACCACAACTACTGAGCCTGCACTCTAGAGCCCACAAGCCCACAACTACTGAGCCCATGTGCCAGAACTACTGAAGCCTGGGTGCCTAGAGCCCATGCTCTGCAACAAGTGAAGCCACCACAAGAAGAAGCCCACACACCAGGACGAAGAGTAGCCACTGCTCGCTGCAACTAGAGAAAGCCCATGTACAACAACGAAGGCCCAGCACAGCCAAAAATAAAATAAATAAAATAAGTATATTTTAAAAAAATAATAATAAGATGGGGCAATTCCCTAAAAAAAAGCTAGCTAAACTTAAGCAGGAGTAATGTAAGGAGCCCCTACCCAATATTTTGGACTCAGCTTGGTCAACCTATTGGTAGGAGTTCAGCTCTGATCTTGAGTGCTGTTTCTGTCTTTGGCCTTTGGTCCAGTCACCTCTTCAGAACCCCGGTCTTTCTAAGACAAAGTCTCTATCTTCTTGCCAAACTACACAGCCCCCACTTTATTCTCTTTTCTGTTGTCTCTGCTGCCCTGGACCCTGTTCTGGTTAATACAATCTTGCTATTTATAATGAACATCACCCAAGTTTAGGGCCTGACTGGTCTTCAGCGTGAGATCGCTTGCTTCTGGATTGGGTCTTCGGCTTGTGCCCTTCAAAGCTCTTGTTTGTTTTTTATGGAACTGAGCCACCCCTCCCCACAGAAGCTTTTTTAGAGCATTGATTGGGTCTTTTGCCATGCCACTGGAATTTCCCTTGGACCCTGCAACTAAGGAAGTATGTGACTGCATGTGTACTCAGCCCTGGCGTGGTTCCTGGCACTAGTCCCTTGGTCTACAGGGATCTGTACCAGGCCTGTCCACATCCACACCATTCTGAAAGGTACAAAGATGAGTACAAGTCTTATACTTAAGGATCATATAATAGAGTAGGGAAAATGAGACAAGTGCATGACTAAGCACAGTGCAAGGCAGGATATGGTAAGTGTGTCAGAGAAGCGAGAATTCATAGAAGAAATCACATTAGGTTGACACATTTCTGAACTGCCATGTTGAAAACGACATTTGAGCTGCATTCTAAGTGTTAGATATCAAAGAGGAGCATGCAACTAGGACAAAGAAGCAACATAAACAGACAAAAGGTACCAAGGAAATGGGTAAGTAGTGATGTGAAGGCTAGAGAGAATCTGGTCTGGGACTAGTATTAGAGATCAAGGCTGTAGTATACAACCATACAGGCTATGCACTGCCCAACTCCACAAGGTCCCATTCTTACACATTGGGCATTAACAAACGTTTTCTGTTTTATCTGGCCAGATAGGAAATATTTTAGGCTTTGCAGGCCATGTAGTCTTTGTTGTAACTACTCAACTCTGCCTCTGTAGCTCAAGAGAAGGCAAAGACAGTATGTAAACAAAGGAGCGTGGATGTGATCCAATAAAACTTTATTTATGGACACTGAAATATGAATTTCACAAAATTATTCTTTTGATTTTTTTCAGCCATTTTAAAATGTAAAAAAAAAACTGTTCTTAGTTAATAGGCTATACAAAAATAGGCAGCAGGCCAGATTTGGCCCTCAGGTTATAGTTTGCCAACCCTGAGATAGACTCAATGCAAATGATACTCCTGGATTGTAAGACACAGTGGTCATGTGGAAAGCCATTGGTGGTGTTTATTAAAGACAAGCATAATATTGTCAATGCTAGATAAGAGACAGATGTGAGATAGGAAACCAATTTTTTCTTTCTTTTTTTTTTTTTTGAGGAGGCTAGTTCTGAGGCTGCTGTCATAATTCAAGCTGTGTGTGTGTGTGTGTGTGCACGCGTGCATGCATGCACGTGCGCTATTTCTGACACACTTTTGAACTGCTATGTAGAAAGTGACTTTTGACCTAGACTTTGTGTTTCTACACTCTCTATTCCAAAATGACTATACAGTGTATGACCTGGCACTGTGACCAGCTCTCCAAATGTCTTTTATAAAAGAGAATGGCAGAAGTGTCTAAAGAGAATAAAAGGAGAAAAGCAGTCATTCTCAAGGCTGTAACAGTGGAGGAGGGGGGGACCCAAACCCTTGAGTCAAAGCAGTAGTGTAAGTTGTCAGCAAGAGGAAACAAAGGAGCATTCACTTTACAATAACCTGGTCCTATTTTATCACAGCATCACATAAAACATCTTACAAAATCCACCATGCTTTCTGTTACTCTCCATTTGAAAATCCAGCACTTCAGCAGGCGTCAGAAAGCTTGGTTCAGTTACCTTCTGCTTCAGAAAGCTTTATCTCATTGTAGATATGCTGTCTGCATTCCAGCACATGGCCGTGGGTATCTATTTGTGGCTGGCCTTATTGGATCCATCTTCTCTTGCTCATCACAGCAGAGTTATGTGGGCCAGTGACTAGGCAGGAAAACTCCACGACAAGGCTCAATTAGAAAATTCTCATAGGGATTTTTATATGTTAGTTACCCTAATACCGACTGGTTTACAGTCTTTAACATTTCAGGCTAGCAATCTGTAATCTTTAAAAAATAGTAAAGATGTTCCTAATGTTTAGTATCTGTGTGTGCAGTACTGTTACTAACAGCAAGAAACAGCTTCTAAACTACAATAATGGGTGGAGGTCATACCTAGGCAAATATATGCTTAACATGGGAAATACTTTTCTATTAGATAGAGATACATACAAATGGAATGAACTTTCTCGTAGATAGAAAATGGGATGCTAAGTCAATAAGAAATTCTCCTTAAGGACAATGTGTTAATTTGGTAGGATACTGGAACAGGTGACTTGGACTCCCCTTATCGTAATGTTGTAGGAGTCCACTGACTTTTCCAGAGAACCCAAAGCATATTTTAATAGTAGAATCTACATCTTTGAGTATTTTGCATTAAATGTATTTAAAAGATTACATTTGTTATTTACAACATTTCTTTGAATAGAGGAGATGGACAAATAGGTATCATTATTAACATTTTATCATCATCAATGATCTTGAGGTACTAATAAAATAATTATGTATAAATTCAGTATCGTTTTGAAGTCTGACAACACAGGTACTCATGAATTACCCAAATCTATAAAAACCTACTAAAAGATTTTGATAACTTCCTAAATACTTTCCAATGAGATTTTTCAAATAGCTGACAGTTGGTCAGTATTACACCTGATCCTAAATACACATCAATCCTTGGAACATAGGGTTGATGCTGTCGCCCAGTAGCTGGTCCAAGTGTGGAGGCCATATGTGGAGACCGTGGAGCCATAAGATGCAAAGGGGCTGAATTACTTAGTCACTACATAGAGGAGAGCCATCGTGGTGAGTCACCTAACTTAAGCAGACTTCAGTTAAGGAAGAAATAAACATTCTCATTTAGTCACTGAAATTAGGGGTCTTGTCACAAGGGCACAAACTCAGCCTATCCTAACGTAATTCATCTAGATCTTTTCTGCAGCTCCTATCAGCACTTTATAATTACGCCATGATCTCTACTTAAGATATTTAAGAAAGTACAAAAACTGTTCTTTGGTGCCATGGAGAAAATAAGGCAGGAGAAGGTGATAGGGATTGGTTAAGGTTTTGGTGCCTTTAGGTGTTTACACTGAGTGTTCAAGGAAGGACTCACTTAAGAGAGAAATTTTGACCAGTGACTCAAAGCCATGCAGATATCTGCAGGAAATGCATCCTAGGCAAAAGGGAATATTCAATCATCTGATGTTTTAGGAGAAGCAAAGAGACCAGTGTAGCTGAAAGGCAGTGACTGGAGGAGGAGGAGAGTAATGAGAAATGAAGTTAGAGGGGGGAAAAAAAGCACATAATACAGGGCATCGTGGGCTGTTATAAGGACTTTGGCTCTTACTCTGAGTGAAATTGGAAGCCACTGGAAAGTGTGGTGCTGTGTCGTGACATGGTTTGATTTCTATTTTTAAAGAATTGTCTTCTAAAAGCATATTTATGATACTAAAACATTATTTACAATGGATGATGTTGTTGCAATATAATCCTGGCTTCACTCATGCATCGTTATGATCCTTGATTAATTCTCACCAATCCAATACTGGTGGTACTAACTTACAGTGCAGACTATATTGATGACAATCAGACTTTCATCTAAGTTTCCCAATGATACCCTAGGCTGCAGTGACCTGATTTGAAACACTGTCATAAAGCTATCAAAGAAATCTTTGCAAGTCTTTATTCTCCTGAACCTCCACTGTAAATTGTCAAAAAGAGTTGGATATAATTTCATAGCATATGAAACCAGCACTTGGAGTAGCCTAGACAGAGATGCATTGATCTCACAAACTGATTACTTCATCATTTCCACCTGGATACCCAAAAGACGTCTTTTGGCTCAGTATATCCAAAAATAAAATCATTCCCCACTCCCATCTACCTACTCCAGACATTATGTTCACTGTATTCCTGTTTTCAATTCAGAAAAAACCCATTACCACAGTAGTTCAAGTCAGAAAACCCAAAGATTGGTAACCATTTCTAAAAGTTCCTTCTCCTACACACCTTTCAAATTCACCCCTTCCCCTTTCTTCCCCCAACACACCTTCAAATCTAGCCCCATTCCCTCTCTTGTGAACTGTTGAATCAGCCCCTAATGCATCTCTCAGGCTCCGTTCTCTCATTGGACACTGCTAAAGGAGCATCTTTCTAAAATACAAATCTGGTTGTGGCACCCTCCTCCTTGTAAAGAATGAGCTAAACTCTTTGGACTTAAAGATTCCTGACTATCAAGTTTTTGCCTGCATTTTACCACATCTAGATTGCAATTTTTGCTGCACCACACAAAACTGCTTCCTGTTTTCCAAACATCACAAGCAGTTTCACACATCTGTGACTTTGCGTATGCCCTCTGCTGGAATATTTCTTCACCTTGTCTAACTGCAAAATTGCTCCCGCTTTCAGCCTCTGCTTATATGCTATATCATTTGTGAAGTCTTCCCTGATGTCTCCTCCAGGGCCCCTCAAGTGTAACTTTATTTCAATGGTGACTTTGAGCTTACGTCTGTCACCCCCATGAGACAACTCTTTGTATGTCAAGCCCCTAAGACAGAGGCATAGTAGATACATAGTAAGTGATCAGTCCATGTTGAATGAATTAATACTTCAAAATACTAGTCTGGCTCTGTTGCCTGGCATATAAGGAAGAGGATGTCACGTCTGTACCCCAACATCCTATGATGCTCAATGGGTAGAAAGTGGCATTATGCTGTCACATTGTTTGTGAAGGAAAATGTAGTGATTTCTTTCAGCAGTTTTTAGGATAAGTTGAACAAAAACGATATTTTAATATTGAACTTATCCTTACAGGTTTTTTCTGGTGTTTTATTGCCCCAGATTGATTTATCTTTGTAACTCTTCTTTGGCTTGCAGCCAGTGTTATTAAATGATTACCATTCTCCTTAGGGCTGACCTCATTTTCTTGTCCACTGGATACTTTGGCTCTGAAAGGGAAACGTGTTGAGAAAAATCAGCCTTTGGTTTCTTGGTTCATATGGGGATCTGAATTCTGAAATTTGTGTCAGAATAGATTTTATTTAAGAGAGCAGCTATCTAAAACTAATAATCTTTTTGATGCGATGGTAAATGGGATTGTCTCCTTTATCTCTCTTTCTCATCCTTCATTATTAGTGTAGAGGAATGCAAACAAATAATGGAAAAACTAAAGATGCCCAATTTTCTTAAGAAATTACATTTCAGTAATACAGCATTGTTTAGTGTTTGTATTTGGCTCTTTTATTCTCATTACAGGACAGCATATGTTCTGAGTTGGGACATTGCTGTTTTTGCCTGATCAACTTGAAAGCCCTCTCTAGTTGGCATAAGGCATGTTTGGTTGAATACTGCAATAATATGCTGATATAACTGGTGGCTGAGTCATCGGTTTTTACAGGATTGGTACTGTAAAGAGCTGAGTCATATGTCTTGTGTCAAAATTGAGTGTGAATTTTAAAGCCAAAAGTAAAATGAACGCTTGAGCGTACTCAAGTGAAAAATCACAGCAACTTGTGGGCTGAGGGTTTTCATAGCTACTATTTGATTCTTTTTTCCAAGCTGCATTATTTTAGTCTTTGTATTTTCATGCAGCAAGTGGAAAAATCCAAGCTGAGAGCTCACTGTTATTGTTATGAAAATGATGATGCTAGAAATGAGTCTAGTTCTCTGTGATTAACTATAAACCTTGATCCCCTGCTTATCATGAGCTTCATTTGCTTGTAGAGTTTCCAGTGGCCAAGTGCTCAAATGAGGGGCCAGGGTCATTTTTGCAAGTGGGCAACCACTGAGATTAGGTAGAGAGCCCACAGAGGTCTCAGAACTGTTTTTCAGATAAATACCCAGAAGTGGAATTGCTGGATCTTATGGTAGTTCTATTTTTAACTTTTAGAGAGGCCTCCATACTGTTTTCCATAGGGGTTACACCAATTTACAATCCCACCAACAGGGGACAAATGTTCCCTTTTCTCCACATTCTCACCAGCTTTTGTTAGCTCGTCTTTTTGATGCGAGCCATTCTAACAGGCATGCGGTGATATCTCATGATGGTTATCATTTGTGTTTCCCTGATGATTAGTGATATTGAGCACCTTTTCATGTACCCATTGGCAATTTGAATATCTTCTTTGGAAAAATGTCTCTTCAGGTCCTTTGCCCTTTTTATATTGGAGATATATATGTGTGTGTGTGTGTATATATATATATTGCTGTTGAGTTGTATGAGTTCTTTATATATTTTGGATATTGACCTATTATCAGATATACTATTTGCAAATATTTTCTCTGATTCTATAGATTGCCTTTCCACTTTGTTCATTTTTGTGTTTGTGTGATACGGAATTCTTATAGCCACATTTATTGTTCCTTTATTGTTGACTTTTTTCACAGTTATCTTCATGCCATTTCACTGAACTTGCTGTTCAAAAGTCCTCTGGACTAAAGAGAATGTTAATAGACAAACAAGAGCTAAAAAGTACAGATATTAGAGCCTTTTAGAATAATTTTGAAAATTAATATAGATAAGCAATGGGGGGGGGGCTGAAAATTTCTCTTTTTTTAAAAGAAAGTGGACTTTTAATTTTTTGCCCCATCTCCCTTTGGCAAGGATTTGTAAAATTTAGAATTTTCCAAAGGTTGTTTTTTTTTTTTTTTTTTTTTTTTTTGTCCTTTGCACCCTACACTTTAGCTCTTATGATCACCTGAATGGGTAATATCCAGACAAGTGTTTTATTGTGACTTTAAAAAAAACTGTTACTTGATCGGGCACAAGCTGATGATTTCTGTCAACTCCTTATTAGAAGTCTTAAATCTCCAAGAGGCCACGGCAGTGAATGTTCTTCAAGAGTGGTCTCCAGGCAACAGGATTCCAGGAAGATACTGCAGAGGACACAAAAGTGAACAGAAATAAGATGAGACAGTGACTTTGTAAAAAGGAAGAATTCATAAAAAAATATAGATGTATTTGAGAGATACATATCAGAACATTCTAGTGTCTTGGAGAGAGGAGTTAAGAGGAAAAAATATAAGCCATAATTCACTTCTTAAATTAGAACATGGGATTTTTTAGTTATTGATTCAGAACTTGTTTAATAACATTTGAATTTTTGTCAATAAAATGTAAAGCTCATTAACATACTCTTAAAATATAATTTTGGTTCAATTTTGATAGTATACCTCACATTACTGATATAAGTGGTTAAGGAAAGCAGGACTCAAATACTTGAAAGTCAGGAACAGACTCTAAATTTTCTCACTAATATCCTAAATAAATGAGATCCCCTAATATTCTCTCCATTATAATAGTATCTCCCAGTGTTTTTAATGGTGATGAAATTACCCTACTGAAATTAGAATTAATGTCATAGAGACTGTTTTTGTGAACTCCAGTGTAGCTCTAAAATTGAACCTTGTGAAAAAAAGAAAAAGTAAGGTTAAGTCTGTTATGATTCCACCTACTTTTATCTTCCTTGTCCCACCTGCCTCCAGAATCAAGTATAAAACAGACACTTTTGACTACAGCAAATACACTCAGACCATATCTCTATGGAAGAATATAAACATTTGGGCAAAAATAAACAAGCACATGGGAATAAGGAATAAAAAGAAAAAATCATCATCAAAAATATTCATCTATAGGAAGCGAGCACCAGCTGTTTCACATATGGTATTAAAGATAAGAAGAACTTAAATAAAATGTCTTAGCTTTAACATTAGCAACAGCTGACTGGTGTATTACAATATAAACAATATGAAATAGAAAATATATTTGGAGTTAAATATGTTATAAATAGACTTATGACACCTGTTTTATGTGTACAAGGAATCAGAGCCTTCTAAAAACAAAATACAGACACTGTAATATCTTGTCCTTGTAGATACAAAGACCAAGAGAAATTGAAAGGGTCAAACTAATGTAACTATTCTCTATATGCTGGAAGGTTTACAGCCTGAAATAATTAGTGTACAAGAAGGAAACAGTGACTTTAACTTTCTCTAAAAATATTTAAATTCATAAATAACTTGTCCTTTTCTTATTGCTTTACAAATGTAACTTACTCTTCTTATCAAACTTGCTATGCATTTTCATCTGCTCCCTGAATATCTTTCAAAGCAAGCAACATTCAGATCCCCATTTCATCTCTATTTGCAAGACCGAAAAAAACAAAGCAGTTATCAAATTTATACATAGAGAATGAATTCTGCCCCATGCTGCATTTTGAATTGGGGAGGAAAGTATCCTTGATCTCTTTGCTTTGGCTTTATTTCTGAACATTTCTGTCTTTAGTCCTTTGCCTTCCTATATAGACTATTCTAAATTTCCAAGACATGTTGCTTGATTTCACTACATCCTGGGTGCATAAATCAGTGCTTTATTTTAAAAATTTAGCAGGATTTTTTAGAATGCAAAGAATATTTCACTATTAATGGGTTTATGGTCTTGGAATGTCAGGTTTTCTTATTGCTTTTATTTTTCTACTCAGATATTATGCATATTCCTTTCTACCCTAAGGCACTGAGGTACTAGGGCAAGCAAGCCAAGCTCCTTTGCTGGAGGTTTTTTCCATATTCATTAAAATATAGTTTTCCATTGACACTTAATAATCAGCTCTCTCTCAGGATGTGCTCTTCATCCTCAGTACATTTTCCTGACCATCATTAATTCTTACAACACTTTAGAGAGGTACCTAAGTGGGCATCACTGGTCAGATTTTCATTCAGTCTAACTAGGAATCCTTCCATCAAGGTGACAAAATGAAAGTGGGACTCATTATCTCCACTGTACAGGTGAAGAAAACGAGCACAAAAGATTAAGTGGTGAAGCAAAGGGGAAAGAGAGAGAGGCTGTGTGAACAGAGTGGAAATGCTTTTTCAATCCCAGCTCCCAATCCTAGCTCATTTGTGTTTGATCTTGTTACAAACCTCTCTCGACTGGGGAAAACAGATGGAACCAGATGCGATGCTTTAGAAACTTCTGTATAAACCTTTCTCCAAGAAATAATAAGAAGTGATACAATTAAAGGAAAACAAATAATCACACCATGATTTGTGATTCTCAATTGAGCACTAGGGAATTGGTTAGCATCTATTCAGAATGGGTTTTTGCCACCTTACTGATATGGTTCTGAGGGAAAAATTGATTACTAGGATTTCTTTGAAGAAATATCCATCGTTGTTTTTGAATGTCTAAACAGTACATTGAACAAGCATGATCCCACTGCCATTTTACAGGAAGCTTTCCCCTCTGATGGCTGAAACTTTGGCACATCTGTGGCTTTCCCGCTCACAGGTAGTCCTTAAATCTTCTAAGTCTCAACACACTCTCATTTGGAAAGGTTCAATGTCTAATTTGAGATGTCCATAAGCATTTCAGACTTCATGCCAGACTTCTCCCCATCTTCTAGCTGAGAACAGTAGTTTGTAGGTCACCTGTTTTCAGGGAGAGGGGCATGGCCAACTGCTCTCTTTTCCCACTCATTTCACACCCAGCACTCCTCCCTCCCAGTGCACCCTACCAGTGTGAGAGCTGCAAAGGGGAAGAGAGAAAAGGAAGACATAGGAAAGTTCTGACTCTGCTCTTGATACTTAAATAGATTCCTGCCCTCTGCTGGGTCCCTCTGACAGCAGTCCCTAGGACTCAGAGCTTCTCCCTTGCTGGCTTGGTGAGCTTGTTGGCATCCATTTCAGGTGGCCCCTGTCCCTTCCCCCTCTACCACCTCTGGCCTTCCATCATCCACTCCACACACAGACTCAGCAGTCTCCCCTGTTGCAGCCCCACTGCCCCCTGGTGGTTCTCTCAGGACCTAGAACAGCTCCCAGCTGACTCTTTATCCCACACAGCCCACATCTAGTCCATAGATAGTCACATTCCTTGCCTGTTGTGGACTGAATGTTTGTCCCCTACCTCCAATTCATATGTTAAGCTCTAGTCCCCAATGTAATGGTATTTGGAGGTGGGCCTTTGGGAGATAATTAGGATTAGATGAGGTCATGGGCCTGGAGAACCCCATGGTAGGATTAGTGCCCTTTGAAGAAGAGGAAGAGACACTAGAGCTTTCTCTCTCTGCCATGTGAGGACACAGTGAGAAGGCAGTCATCTGTAAGACAGAAAAGGGCTCCTTGATCTTGGACTTCCCAGCCTCCAGAATTGTGGGAAAATAAATGTCTGTTGTTTAAGTCACCCAATCTATGGTATTTCTTACAGCAGCCCGAGCTGACTAAGACACTGCCCTGTGTTTGGCTGGGACATAAATTCCCCAGACCCAGCCCTTTTACCCCTTTTCCCTTCACTGCCATAGACCCCTCCTCTGGCCAGAAAATACTGCATTCTGTTCATTTTTCCTCCCTTTCCAATTTTCCTTCAAATTGCTCAAGACCATAATTCTTCTCCTTCAGCCAGTCTGGCCCATTCACTGGTATTTGGCATTCCATGTGCATTCAAACCAAGCAGCTTTTCACTAATACAACTTCTTGCCTGTCTGCCCAACTTCATTTCCGGTTTCACTCATGAATGCCCTTAGATCCTGCTCTACTGGACTTTTACAGTGTCCCAATTGCCCTGTGTTCTCTCCTTCCTCCAGTGTCTTTCTCTGGCTTTACTGCATTTGTTTCCTATGGCAGCTGTTACAGATTACCAAAAAACTGTAGCTTAAAACAATAGAAATTTGTTTTCATAGTTCTGGGGGCAGAAGTCTCAAATCAAGGTGTCAGTAGGGCTGTGTTTCCTCTAGAGGCTTTAGGGAAGAGTTTTTTTTCTCACCTTGTCCAGTGTCTAGTGTTTGTTGACATTCCTTGGCTTGTGTTCAGACTTCTGCCTCCGTGGTCACATTGCATTCTCCTCTTCCGCCTGTCAAATCTCCCCAGTGTGTCCTTCATAAGATGTTTGTCATTGGAGTTAGAGTCCACCCAGATAATCCAGGATGATCCCTTGATCTCAAGATCCTTAATTACATCTGCAAAGGCCCTCTCCAAATAAGGTAACATTCACAGGGTCTGGGAATTAGGACATGGACGTATCTTCTGGAGGACCACCATTCAACCCACTATGGTTGGCAGTGTCTTTTCTCACCTCCCAACTGGTATCTCTGTCTCAACTCTTGTCTCAGGCAATCTCTTTGTCATTGCCACTGACATCCTCCTGAAACACAGCTGTCTTCTTGCCACTCATGCCCCTGTTTTATAGTCTCCCTTTTACCATGGTTTTCAGGGCCCTTCATGACCTCATTGCTGTTTAGCTCCCCAAGCCTATCTTCAGCCATTAGTCAAACACATTCTTACCATCAAAGCTGTAGACAGTACTTGCTCTACTGATCTTCTCTCTCTTAAAATGTGCCCTACTCTCTCCCAATTTCCCACAGGTTGTTGCCTCTTCATGAATCCTTTGTTTTCTTTCTTGACTAATTCATCTTTCAAATCTCATTTTAATTACAACTTCCTTAATATTCCTAAATATCTTATTATCTAACTGTTTTTCTTCCATGGTAGAGGTCAAAGCAGATGTTTTCTGGATCACTGTTGTGCCCACAGCTCCTAGACAAACAGATGAATAGGTACTTCATCCATAACTGATGAATATATGAAGAAATACATTCCTCACTCTTTTTTCAATAACTTATCAAATGTAAAAGATGGGAATCTTGTCAAATTGATGCCAAATTTAGCTGCTTGGAGTTTAAAACCAAATGAAAATATATGATATAAATAAATGCGAACTCAACTTGAGATCAAATTTAGACATTTTAATTTGGCAGAGGGCATAAAATCAATATTTATATGTGGATCTGCTGAAAGACCCATGTTTTGCTTGTCTTTCAGTGTAGAAAAGAATGTGTGTTTCTTAGGCATTTTGAAACATAATGTTTAGGAGCCTTGATCTTAAATTGTTGAATTCCCCCAAAAGCATTTAGTTTCACGTTATCATGTTGTCAGAGGGAGTATGTATGATGCTTTCTGAGGTTGGTCTTATGGACATAAGCCACACTTCACTGAGTCCATGGCATTTAAATAACTTGAACTTAAAATAGTAAAAGATCAAATTATATTTCTTAGCCCCATGTGATACTAGAATTTCCCTTAGGGAATAGTAAAGGAAGCAAAGTAGTAGCAGAAGGGAAAAATAGAGGTCAAGATTTATAGAATAGAGCCCAAAGTTTCTGTGACCGTTTTTCTTTGTACACATGCTTCAGATAGCCCTCTTGCTAGCTGATTTGTTTTTAAAAAATGACCTTGTCTTTCTTACAGAATCAAATCCAAATTCTTGTTAAAGGGTCTATTTTATGTTCTATGAATTGAGTAATACAAGATTGATGAAACAATCTTTGAAATCATGAAGTAGTGAATTGATTGGCATAATTCCAAACACTTTACATAAAATAAGTTATTGGTGTTGTTCCCTGGAATTTGTATGACATAGATTTCCTGATGAGGGTACATTGGTTAGGAAAAGCTCATTTGCAAATTAAAGCTGAGCAAATGTGAGAATATTTTAAGGACCCGTCAAAATTATTCAAACTGTTGCCTTTGATTTCAAGTAAAGAAGAAAAAACAAAGAGCCTTGATGACAGTAAACTGAGTAATTTTAGTAACCTCCCTACATCATCAAAACCAAGTAATTAATATGTTAGTGTCCAACAAATGTCTTTCATTACTAGTAGATATTTTCAAGTTTGTCATTCCACTGGACCTTAGTGGTCCAAAAACAGGAGAAATTTGAGGAACAGTTATAAATGACTAAAGGAAATTAAGGTACACATTGCCATTAAGATTCACTTACATCTGATAGGAAATTAATCTTTCTTGCTGAATGTGGGGTAGGTCAGCAATAGAACAGGGCATTGGATAAATAAGAGGTCTGAACCAACTGGCAATTTCTAGGTTGCTGAACTAAATTTTCTCCCCATTTGGGAAGCACTGATCTGCCTATTTTCACAGAATCAAACATATATCAATTGTTCAGTTTCTTTATTTCTATAAAATTTTGTTAATATTTTACTAGTTTTATATATTACCAATCAGAAATATTTTTCTATGATGAATATTCATGTGTACACCCATGATTTCTTCCCTTGTGTTAAGTGCATTTAGTAGACTGAGAATATGATATGGAATGAGGACTGAAAATAAAATAACAGTAATATTCATAATGATATTTATTCTGTGTAAGTTCTGTAGATGGAAATGTTTTGACTTAAATCACTATCTCTTTTTTGTTGAGAAATTGTTGCTAAAATCACTTCTTTTGCCAATTTCACATATCTGAGTCCACTTGGTGTTTCTTGCCCCTGAGTTCTATCCTTCCCCTCCTGAACCAATTTCAACAGAGACAGAAAGCTTTTAGGCAGGTTTAGGTCTCTTTGTTACTCCAACTCATTGATTCCTGGCTCTATATTAGCACAACCAGGGTAACATAAAAAATATAATATCTGGATCTCATCCCCAGAGATTCTAATTTCATTGATTTGGTTTACAGGTGTTAATATTGTTGTGTGACTTAATTTCAATCTAACATGAAGCCAGAGTTGGGGACCAGCCTTCACTCTGAGCAACATGGGATTGGCTCTCATATTCTTTACCACATCAGGTGCCTTGTGGGGTCCATTCAGTTCTGTCACTCAAGAAGCCTGAGACCCACACCTGATTCCTTACAAGTTTCATCTGTTTTAGGAGGCAGTATTTCCAGGGCCCACCATGGGACTTATATTTTGTTGCCTGAGTTGAAACCACTTATGATATCTCATCCTGATAACGAAATTCTTGTGCCCAAAACTGAACCTCAGAGACGTCAGGTCACAGAGGTCGTCAGTGGTGGAAACAAATTTATACATTGGTATGCTGAATCCACATCCTGTGCTCTGAGTCACAACACCGATGCCTTAGTCAGGATAGCTAGGCTATGCTGCAGAAGCAGATAAACCCTGAAATCTCAGTGGCTCAACCCAACGCCATATTATTTTTTGATCACATCAGCAGCTCACCTGTGTGGCTCTCCCTGACGCCATGGCTCAGGGACTCTGTCTCCTTCCATATTGTGGACTCACCATCCCAGAATCCTTTGCTTCCAGCCACCCAGGCTGGGGTAGTGAAAGGAGGTGAGGAAGAAACACCACCTCTTAACCGATCTTGACAGGAAGTGACACATCTCTTCCTTCAGTATTCTGTTGGGGAAAATTAGTCACACAGCCCCTCTCTGCCAAGATGCATGGACAGCTGGGAAATGTAGAGGAGCAGGTAGCTCTGACTGTCTCCACAGCAACGTTGCTGCCAGCACTCACCTGCCTTAGATGGACCTGTGGAACTAAAGATTATGACCCCCTTAATTCTCTGTTTCTGTGTTTCTGCTTGTTGGATCCACCTCTCTGCCCACTCTGCAGTAATTTGGTCAGAAGAATCTTGACTTTATGGTGATGACCCACACTGTAATTTGCTATTCTGTCCATCCACACAGGTCATATAAGTTACTTAAATAACTACTGTTTACCTCATCCCACCAGACCACACAGCTTATGTTGGCTGGATTTCTTCTCCCCAGTAAGAGAACTGTCATTTTTTGGGCCACTCCTCCTAAATTTTAACTGTACTATTAGATGCAACAGGATGAAGTTTGCCTAAAAAGAGACAATACTGATGTAATACCACTCTAGTGGTTCAAACCAGGCATAATTCCCTCCCTGCATGTTGCATGGCTATAAGAGTGAGTAGTTCCCTGACCCATTGGAATTTCAAAGAATACAGTGAAACATTCAAGCACGTTATAATAGCTGCTCCTAAAATTGCAAGAATCCATCTGATTTTTTATTCTTTTATTCTCTTTATTTAAAAAAAATCATGTAAAATATCTTCCACACCAACTGTTGTGTCATGGTATAGCTATTTTTGCCAAGATCTTTGAGACAAAACTATGACTTTCCAAAGTAGAAATAATTAATAAAGAGTTGGCTTGATAATATGCATGAGTGCATGCAGTTATAATTACTCACTTAAAATACTGAATACTACCTTGATTATTTTTACATCTCCACAGACTTGAGATTGTTGCTTATACTGACAATAAATGAGATAAGAATTATTGGGAAGAGGTATTCTCTTTCTATCTCAGAATTGGAGGTGATGTTGCAGAAGAGACTTGCATGAGTAAATATAGCTTAAATTACAGTTAGCCAATATTCATTTTCTTGGACTGTAATTAATTATCACACTGAATTTTAACTTGCTTCTAATCTTTCTTCAGTGTTCATTAGGTTGAGATTTCCACCTCTGCTTTGCTTTCCTTTCTTGAACTGCAGCAGCTGTATTATTAAAGTGGAATTTCTGCTAATTAGTTGTGGTACTGGGGAGCTGGAGGGGACATCGGGCATCATCTGATCCAATTAAGATTCTAACTGCACTTGGATCGGAAGATCAGACTTCATGAAGCAATCTAAGAATAACTCAAAGACTATTATTTTTAATTTATGTTTTACAGATGTTTAAGGACATGCATTTCAGAGAAGGGCAATTAAGAGTTCACTGATTATACAAATAAAACAAACCTCCTATCTATGCATGCTCATTATGCTAAAAGTTTATGTAATGCAATATTAAAGAGGACATATGCTTTTTATAAACATACTCATCTTTGGAAAACACACTGGGTGAAATCAAACCAGTAGACAAGGGTAAGCAACGTTTATCTCCTGCCCTCTGACACCTTCTGGGCCTGACACTTGCCTTATTTCTATGAAAGGTCAGAGCTTTCCCTCTGCAGAGGTCCCTTCTTTGAGAGAGATAAGAGATCTGGTGAACTACATCTACTGAAGTGTCCCACAGTTACAGAGAAATATTCAGTAATGGAAAAGATGCCTCCAGACTTAGTGACTTTTAAGTGCTGGGAGTGTCCAAGAGCTTTGCATGCCTGCAGATAGCACAGAGTTTTAATAATCTTTTAGGAGTTTGAATTTGATGACATGAAGGCACAGCTAACTTTACCTTCCATGTTATATGTTCTGAGTTTTTTAACTCCCTCCTCCCCACCTTCTTCCCTGCACCACTTTCATTGTCAGGTTCAGTCTTTCACCATGGTTTGCCCAGATAATTACAATGGTCTTTCAATAGGACCACTTGGGTACAGCCTGATACCCATTAAATCCACTCTTCACATTACTCTTAGATTGATCCATGCTTGCAGGTTTTCACTTATTCTTCCATTAACTCCAACAAAAAGGCCAAGTTCTTTACAGTGTTATTGAAGACCCTCCTAATTGCCCCCCAAACCCCTGCTTTTTCTCCAGCCTCATCTGCATCTTTTCTATTTCAGTAACTCTCAATTTTTCATGGTCCCTTAAACATGTCACAGTATCTTACATTCCTATGGCATTTATACCTTGTTCCTTTGATCTTAAATGTGTTTCTGCTCTAATCCCCTCAACCTCCATGGATTAATTCCTCATCTTCCTTTAAGATTCTGAAGAGGTTACCTCCTTCAGGAATCCATCCATCCTCAAGCACCCCCCAAACATGCATATACACCTGCACTTTCTTTCAGTGATATACATTCTCACACACACTCATCTCTACTCACACACACACTCGCACATTTGCTATCCTCGGCTGTCATAGAACCTACTCCATACTTCCCCTGTTTGCAATCAATGCTGTGCATTATAATTATTTTCATACGTGCGAATGTGTCTTCCCCAGGCTCTGTTTTCCTTGAAACGCTAACATATATCTAGGAAATACTCAAATATGTTTAGTGTTATATAATTTAAGATTCTTGAGATAAGGTCTTTCAAAACATGGTCACTAGAAATCCTTATGGCTCCAAACCTCTGTATTTGTCTAAAGTTACTTTTCTGACTTTCTGGAACCACGTATATATTTAAGTGAAGGATGAACAGAACTGAGACTTGTCTCTATCTGTCCTTCATTCTTTTTATTTTAACATCTTTATTGGATTATAATTGCTTTACAATGGAGTGTTAGTTTCTGCTGTATAACAAAGTGAATCAGCTATACATATACATATATCCCCATATCTCCTCCCTCTTGCATCTCCCTCCCACCCTCCTTATCCCACCCCTCTAGGTGGACACAAAGCACCGAGCTGATGTCCCTATGCTATGTGGCTGCTTCCCACTAGCTATCTATTTTACATTTGGTAGTGTATATAAGTCCATGCCGCTCTCTCACTTCGTCCCAGCTTACCCTTCCCCCTCCCCGTGTCCTCAAGTCCATTCTCTACGTCTGCATCTTTATTCCTGTCCTGCCCCTAGGTTCCTCAGAACCTTTTTTTTTTTTTAGATTCCTTATATATGTGTTAGCATACGGTATTTGGTTTTCTCTTTCTGACTCACTTCACTCTTTATGACAGGCTCTAGGTCCATCCACCTCACTACAAATAACTCAATTTCGTTTCTTTTTATGGCTGAGTAATATTCCATTGTATATATGTGCCACATCTTCTTTATCCATTCATCTGTCGATGGACACTTAGGTTGCTTCCATGTCCTGGCTATTGTAAATAGAGCTGCAATGAACATTGTGGTACATGACTCTTTTTGAGTTATGGTTTTCTTCACTCTTTATAATCCTAGCTTCCAGCCATAAACTCAGACTTGGGCTTGGAATCCTAATGTCAACTATACAAAGTTATCTTGTGTGTGAATGACTGTGTCATTGTTTGCCAAATTCTTGCCTCTGCTCCTGAATTGACCACCTCTATTTCCCCCACGTGTTGCTGCATTGGTTACATAGAGCAGGTCTGGGGACAGGCATTTGACCCAAGCTGGGCTAATCGTGGTATTCTTGGCCTTGGCCAAGTGGACTGTTCTATAGGAGGATCCCCAACTCCACCTGAGCCATTCACATTCCTTCTCTGGGATTGAATCTACTGTAATGAGACATGATTGAAATCAGTTTTCCTCTCAGGGATAATTATACGGCATAAAACTCAGAAACTGTTTGTAGCTATTTGATGAAGAAAGCAAGAATAACTCAATCCAAAAAGTACCCTTTGAGAACTGGTTGGTTTGCACTTATCTCCACTGATCAAATTTTCTGAACAAATGCCCAATTCCTATGTTAGATTCGTAAAATGAGTTCAATGAAGATCAAATGCATATAATAATAGTAATATTAATAGTAGCAATTAAATGCTTTTTTCCAGATATATATCATGATATATGAACATATTTAAGTTTAATTTAGGAAAACAAGAATCTGAGTGAAGATTCCCTGAACTATATTACTTGACATACTCTGTATACTGGGTGGATTCCAAATGTCATGATCTGATTAGCTGTGATGAGGATGTATTGCTTGTTAATGACTTTAAGAACCATTAAATTGAGTATGAGGCTAGATTCTCTGAGGCAGCCAAAGTGTGACAGTTCTGATCAACCACATTAGGCTGGTGCAGGTGAGGTTGTGAACAAGACTTTCAGAGAGGTGAGATCAGGCAGCCTCCCTTGGGTCTGGGCAGCCCCAGCCTGAGAGGGTTGTGTGCAGATAATAAATGTCAGATCTGAGCAAATCATTGGCAGAACTAGAATGGAGACCTTCCGCAGATGGTGATCAGTTGCAGGTTTGTCTCGGCAGAGGATGGGGACTTGCTAGGGTCCAGGAAGAGGACCACAGTTGTCTGAGTGGGCTGGCTACCTTGTAATGTATAGTCTAGCAGTTGACAGAGCCACATGTGAAAATACTGTATTTGATGGCCCATGGTCTCACTGCCAGGGGTCCATTACATCATCAAGGTCAGTTACCTGTTTCAGCAGTTAACCTGGAAAGGTTTACAACCTCCACCCCAGTCCTATGGGAATCTTATTAAATTTTCAAAGTCTAGGCCTAAAAGGTAGTTGCTGTTCTGCCAGATCAATAATTATATAAGCCTCCATATTTATTTGAAACTCTCCATGCTGGTGTCAATGGAAAGGAAATCGGATTATTCTGAGGGTTCTGATTTTCATAATCAGATTCAATCTCTTAAATCTTACATGCTCAGGGCTTAAATCTCAACAAATAGATTTTTAATAGATATCTTTAGAGTTAGTGTTAAAAATAAAACGGGTTTGTGATTCTTTTCTACTTAAAATATGATAAAAAGATACAGGAAGAAAAAGAAGAAAGTCCTGTCTAAAGTAAACATCATAAGCAAGTTAAGGTAATTAGCTCAGTGTGAAGTTTCAGCAAAGGTCACTTCAAAGGGTGAACTGTGCCAAAGCATTATAAACATAAGTCTAGAAGTAATTGGGAAATTTTTAGGTTCAGAAGGCAGAAGGCAAGGAAACCTGTGTGGCTTGCCTTTTGCCTGTACCTACTTAAATCTAGTTTATGATTCCCTGTCTCATTTATTCTTCATTTCAAGACTTTTTTTTTTTTTTTTTTTTTTTTTGCGGTACGCGGGCCTCTCACTGCTGTGGCCTCTCCTGTTGTGGAGCACAGGTTCCAGACACGCAGGCTGAGCGGTCATGGCTCACTGGCCCAGCCACTACACGGCATGTGGGATCTTCCCGGACCGGGGCACGAACCCGCGTCCCCTAAATCGGCAGGCGGACTCTCAACCACTGCGCCACCAGGGAAGCCCTCAAGACATTTTTATGGACTGTATATGGTACAGCAAGGGGCAGTCATCCACATGGAAGATATTTCACCCTCTTGCCTCTCATTTACTACCCAATTCAATCAGTCATCAGGTCTCAAGGTTTCAATTTCCCAAACATTCCAGGAATCCTTTCTCTCCTCTTCTCTGCTTCTTAAGGAGATTTTTTTCATCTTTATATGTCTAGTGCTCACTAGAGTATCTGGCACAGCAGATAGACTCTATAAATGTTTGGTGAGTGGATGAAAGAATATGAGCAAGGCAGTCCACTGCCATATAAACAGCTCTGGGGTGAAAATTAGGACCGCTGAGCTCTATTCTTTACCACGGAACTAACTAGAAGATCGTTATTTTAGCCTCTCATGGATTTGATTTTTTCACCTTCAAAACAAGTGGGAAAACAAGTGGGTTGAATTCTATTTCACAAAAGCATCCTCTGGGTCAAAAAACTATTATATGCAAGTAAGAAGTATTAAGAAATCACTACTATTCTCTTGAGTTTATTACATTCATTTTAAAAAAAGTTCTCTTTTGCTGAGTATGATCAAATTTTTAAATTATTTTATTGACTTAGTCTTCTATGCCTGGAGATAGTGGCCTTTCAAAATCTCTCTTTTTGTTTAGTATCTCATACATGCCTCTAAAATCTTTGAAGACAGTTACCACGTATCATTCAACTTTGCATCCCAGCACCCAGCATAGTGCCTAGCAAATGGTAGATAGCCGATATATGTTTCATGAATAAAGTGATGACTGTTAATTATCTAGCAATAGCTGTTTAAAATTACAGGCATAATGACTGAGGAATAAATCAAACATCTCAAGGCCATGACTGGAAAATTAAACCAATGTAAGTGTGGGTCAATACTACTTTTCCAAATGTTAAATAAACAATGAAATGAATCACATTTGTGAATATAGTACAAAACGTTTCTGGAAACTTCTGTAACTGTGAATGACTGAATTTAAATTTTGACTTACACTATTTTATGCTGTGCTATCTCAAGGCTATACTGACAGCTAATCAGATCATGACATTTGGAATGCACACAGTATACAGAATATGTCAAGTAATATAGCTCAGGGAATCTTCACTCGGATTCCTGTTTTTCTAAATTACAGTTAACTATGTTCATATATGATCATATATATATGGAAAAACATTTAATTGATATTATTAATATTAATATTACTTTATTATATGCACTTGATCTTCAATGAAATCACTTTATGAATCTAACATAGGAATGCATATTATATGCATTTGATCTTCATTGAACTCACTTTACGAATCTAACATAACTTATTCAGAAAATTTGATCAGTGGAGATAAGGGCAAACCAACCAATTCTCAAAGGGTACTCCTTGGCTTGAGTTATTCTTGCTTTTTTCATCAATCAAATCATTTACTATCGCACTCCAGTGATAAAGCGTTATCGTGCAGGTCACCCTAGCGTTCACAGCACATTCAAGACCATTTTTTATTCTAATTTTGTATACCTCTTTGACATCTAGGCAACGCAGGGATTTTTTGAAGGTCTTTCACTGAATCAGACAAGTTTAACTCTACCTAAGATGGAAGATAAGTGATCTCAATTTAATAGAAGTTGAATGCAGTCTCATGCTTTCTTGGTTCTGGTATGCTTTTTTTTTTTTTTCTTGCGATACGCAAGCCTCTCGCTGTTGTGGCCTCTCCCATTGCGAGCACAGGCTCTGGATGCGCAGGCTCAGCGGCCATGGATCCCGGGCCCAGCTGTTCTGCGGCATGTGGGATCCTCCCGGACCGGGGCACGAACCCGTGTCCCCTGCATCGGCAGGCGGACTCCCAACCAGTGCACCACCAGGGAAGCCCCCTGGTATGCTTTTTTGGAACTTTTTCCAGGGATCTTAGAGTACCTGTGTGCTCCTTAGAACTATTTCTACGTGAAATATTTCTTTTTGTTTACCCAGTGTGCTTATTGTAGCAAAGAAGTTGTATTAGGTAAGATTAGGTCAAGCAGTGTAGCTCTCTCTCACACACACACTTAAACTAAAATAATAGAGGTTTTAATAATTTTTTTTAAAAAAACTGTGTTTCTGTCTCATGTAAAGGAAACCTAGAGATAGGCAACTTGGGAGTGATATAGCATCTCCATGTAGCTGTTAGGGTTGCATACTCCATCAAATTCATACCTCCTGCATCTCTAAGTGGACTATCCTCATGGTCCTACATGGACACGAGAGCTCAGCCACCACACCCACATTTCAGAAAGCAGGATGGAGGATAAGATAAGGAGGAAGGGACAAAAAATTAATCCCAGCCATCGTTCAAGGAGGTTTCTTGAGTGATAACACAAAACATTTTATTTACAACTTATTTTCTAGAACTTTACTGCTAGGTTTAAGGGTATCTAGAAAAAATAGTATTTATTTCAAGTAGCCATGTACCCAGTTAACCATCAAGAGTTCTTTTATCAAGGAAAATGTAGAGAATAGATACTGAGGTAGACAACTGTCTACCACAGGGACTGAGTCGGTAAATGACGTAAATTTAAACATTTAGAGAAACATTAGCTTCTAATTTTATTATTCTGAGGACTACAGAAAAGTTACCTATAAAGCCCCAAGTAGGAAGATATGTTGAATGATGTTATTAGAGAGAAGGACTAAAATGAAAACAAAAAAGGCAAAATAAACATCTTTAACATATCTGAATTTTACAGGGGTTTTTTTTTGTAAGTAATATAGACTTATTGGGAAAATCACATGGATTGATGTTTCTACTCTTCATAAGCATTTAACACGTGGATTTGTAACAACATTTAGCAATAATTTAACCACTTGAAATTATAGTCATGGTATTTGATATATATATAAATGTATATGTAGATAAATAGGTAGAGATAGATACAGATTCAGATATAGATACAGATATAGATATATTTAGTTCTGGGGACCTACTATTATTCATTAAAGTGACGGAACTAAATACTCTCCATATTGAAAACCATACACCATTGAGCTTGTCTTTCTATTCTTACTCTTCTGTATTGATTTATTAAAGCAACAACGAAGAAAATGCATCATTTTTGAATTAAGCCAGTAAGAGTTTTGCTAAAGTTATAGACTTTATAAATTGTGAATAGGTGTAGAATAAAATATGGGTTTTGAAGATTTTGAGCATGAAAATATTGTATTACATATTTTAATGCACTGGCTGAAAGAACAATTATTGAGCTACTGAAAGAGTCTGAAGAAGAATTTTGCCAAGTTTTATTTTTCTTATGTGTGCTTTTTCCTTTCAGCCATACAGTTGAAATGATATTTTTTCACTGCTTTAATTAATCACTTATGGATTATTATAAATATACAGGATTATTTAATATTTCCTCTTTAATAGAAAGATAAAATGCTTTTGCTGCATTTATGACTTATTTTTCATTCTAATAGTAAATGAACTCATTTTAAGTTTATTCTTTTGAAATTGTAGGCAGTTATTCCCGAAAACTGTCTTCTAAAAGTTTTCTCCCTTAATGTACTTCTTAAAAACTCTTATGTTCATTTGAAAAGTTTCTCCTAATGGAAATATTCTATAATTCTGCCTGCATCTTATGTAGGCATCAAATATCTCTGTGGCCTATTTAATAAATACATATTATTAAATTATTGCATAGAATATTCATAAGTCCTTTGTATAAAATGCATTTGTAAATTGGTCATGTCAGAGAAAGAAGAGAAATAATCTAATGGCATTCTTTGCATATTTACTCTTTACCTTAAACATCAATTAATAGTAAAACCATGTCAAGGTATCTGTATTTTTAAGTTGCTGTATAGCAGTACCAAGGTTAAAATGTGTTGTAAATATTATTGTAACAATTGCAACATTATCAGAATCTTTTTTACTTACGAAAAGCTATTTATGGAATGAAAAATATTGTCTCTGAGCCTTGTTATAAACCCCAGTTTCATAGTATATTAAAGCCACTACAAGTATATTTAATATCTTGATTATAAAGTCTCATTTTGGTACACATTTCAATCCATAATTTTGTTCTAATTTTTTTTATTATCTGCAAATGGTCAAAGACCATCCATGGAGCTAAACAATACACACTGATACTTAGAAACAATACACACTGATACTTAGATGTGTCCACAAAGATTTTTGGAGAACAGAGAAGAAAGCCTGTGGGGTGTCTTTCCTCTTGACACCAACCAATTCTCATATCAGTTGGGTGTCCTACAGTTCAATTTAATTCTGACGCACACTACCTGGAGTGAGTGTCAGACTCCACAGGTGTAACGGCTTGGTCCCATAAGCCTGCCCTTATTTAGGATGTCAGTCACAAGTACTGAGTCTCCAGGTTATACACACGTCCATGCAACTTGACTACAAAGTCAGGGATTCCCCCCCCAACCCCTTCCTTCAGGTTTGACTAATTGTTAGAACAACTCATAGGACTCAGAAGAATGCTTTACTTACTATTACCAGTTGATTATAAAGGATACAACTCAGGAACAGTCAAGTGGAAGTGATACATAGGGCAATGTATGTGGGGAGGGGCATGGAGCTTTCAGACCTGCTATGCCCTCTCTATGCTCCACTCTCCTGGCACCATGATGTGTCCATCAACCTGGAAGTTCTCTGAACCCCATCATGTAGGGGTTTTTATGGCGGTATCATTGTGTAGGCATGATTGATTAAATCACTGCCCATTGGTGATTAACTCAGCCTCAAGCCCTGCCCCCATTTCTGGAGGTCAGAAGTGGGACTGAAAGTTCCAACCCTCTAATTATGCTTTGGTCTTTCTGGAGACCAGTCCCCCGGTCAAAGTTATCTAGGGGCCCCCAACCACCAGTCATCTCATTAGCATACAAAAGACACTTTAATCACTTCAGAGTTTTAAAAGCTTTGTGCCAGGATCTTGGTGCAAAGACTAAATATTTATTTTCATTATACCACAAAACATGAGTAATTTTTGTATTGAAATAGCATCAGAAATGTACTAGAGTAAACAATATTAGTAGTGGTAATCAGAAAGAATATTCAGACCTTGCAACTCTTGTGAGTTTCTGATTAATGGAATTAAAAGAGCTTCCAAATACCATTAAATGTTAGATTTTTCAGTACAAATTGTCTGGCCTGTGCTACCACTTGCTTTGTTACAATATCATTACTGACATAATGTTTTAGAAAACGTCATCTAGGGAAAGGCAGCATTAATTTATTCACAAGTGAAATAAATCAGAGTTCAGTACTTTTTCTACAAAGAGCAAGATGGTAAATATTTTAGGCTTTGTGACCATGTGGTCTTTGTCACAACTACTCATCTTTGACATTATAGCACCAAAGCAGTCAAACAACAGGTAAACAAATGTGTTTGGCTTTGTTCCGATTAAATCTTATTTACTGAAACAACTTGTGGGCCCCATTTGGCCCATGGCCATAGATTGCCTACTCTTGGACTAAAAATTGACCCAAAAAAGTCATTCACTATAATAAATAATTATAATGGATAGTTTAAAAGAATAATTTGTTTATATAACCTTGGATTTTTGGTCTGGTGATTCTTGTATGTAACCAAAAAACTAAACGATTTTGTTTAGAACTGAGCTCACATAAATTTATTAAAGGCACAAAAAGATAATTACTTGTGAAATTGTAGAATTCATAAAAGGTGTTGCAGTAGCCTCCTGAAAATAGAAATTTCTCTTTGCATATACATTTACATGAATTATGCTTTATAGTCCAAAATATCAGCAGTTAAAAAAGAAAGAATTAACAACATCAAAAAGAAGTTATATTTCATTCTTCTCCCAAGAAAAATGCCCTTTCAGTTTTCATTTGAATAGGGAATTAACACATGCCTTTAGGAAATACTTTCATTAGAGAGGAAGAATTTTGTGGGTGATAGTTCCTAACAGTTTAGTAATTGTGGGTAAGGTTAGCTTAATTTGTGTATTTATTAAAGATTTTTGAGCACTTTTAATATGTATAGGAAAATGTTCAAAATCACAGGAGATATATATATGTAGATCAAAGGCAATGTTTTTCCCTAAAAACCCAACTATGTTTTTAAGGATATTCATCACATTTTTAATCTCTTCTATAAAAATATTTTTATATTTTGCTTTAAAAAATCACTTTACAATTTTAAACAATACCATTTATTGCAATATTTTATTTTTTCAGAGTAGATGTACATTTCCCTATTCCTCCCTCTGTGTACAACTTTAAAACCCTAAATATTATATATAAAACAAACAAGAAAATTCTGAAAGGTGAAGAGAAGAAGGCAGAGCAGCTAGGATTTTCGTGGGCTGAAGAACAACATGACATGACAGTGAGGTCCCTGCGTTTTCTTTTTGCCTCATTTCTCCCAGATTTGTAGATAAAGAAGCTGGTAACCCATAATCACCAATAGGAGCAGACAGTAAAAACCCCAACAAAGGCCTGATCTCTGCAGTCAAAGTCCCCAGAAAGAGACAGCCCAGCAAAACAGAAAATTTTGAGACAGTAACAATTTAACTAACTTGACTATAACCAAACACTATAAGAAAAAGAAAAAAATACAGCCTCATCCCAATGCCTATCAGAACAGGTCAAGTGCGGAGCCTAGACAGAACAGAAAAGCTGCAAAAGATATGGAACAAAACTGATAGAACTGAAACAAGAAACAAACAAATCCAAAATTATAGTTGGGAACTTCAGCATCCCTCACCAACAATTAGTAAAACTAGATAGAAAATCAACAGGATATAGAAGAACTGAACAATATCATCAACCAACAGAATCTACTCAACATTTATAAAACATCCTATCCAACAAGAAAATATACAGAACCCAAAAATACTCCCAGACAGCATGGCCAACTGATTTTTGACAAAGGTGCAAAAGCAGTACAATGAAAGGAGGATAGTGCCTTCAATAAATGTGCCAGAGCAGTTGGCTATCAATGGGCAAAATAAATAAAACTCGATCTAAACCTGACACCATATACAAAATTAAGTCAAAATGGATGATAGATTTAAATGTCAAACATAAAACTATAAATCCTTTAGAAGGAAACATAGGAGAAAACCTTCAGAAACTAGGGGTTGGTGAAGAGTTCTTAGACATGACAACAAAAGCACAATTCATAAAAGAAAAAGTTGATAAATTGGACTTCATTAAAATGAAAAACTTTTACTCTTGCAAAAGACTGTTAAGAGGATGAAAAGACAAGCTACAGGCTGGGAGAAAATATTTACTAACTACTTATCTGATAAGGGAGTCATATCTAGAATTTACAAAGAACTCTCAAAGTTCAACAGTAAAAACACAAATAATTCAATTAGAACATGAATAAAAGATATGAGACATTTCACTGAAGAAGACATATAAATGGCAAATCAGCTCATGAAAAAATGTTCACTAGCGTAAGGGAAATGTAAATTAATATTACAAAGAGAAATCACTGTACACCAATTAAAACAGCTAAAATAAAAAATAATGACAATATCAAATGCTGGCAAGGAAGTATAGAAATTGGATCTCTCCTATACTGCTGGTGGGAATGTAAAATAGTACAGTCACTCTGGAAAATAGTTTGGCAATTTCTTTTAAAATAGAACATATGCTTATATATCCTAGCAATCCTACTCCTCGGCATTTATTCCAGATAAATGAATACTTATGTCCACATAAAAAACAGTACATGATTTTTCATCGTAGCTTTATAAATGGAAAAGCCAAAACTGGAAGTAAACAGAATGACCTATAAGAAGTAATGGTTAAACAAAGAAAAAAGATTTATCAAAGTTAATAACTTGAAATTAAAAAAAAACTGAAAGTAATCTGGAAACTTCTTTTTTTATTGTAATTTTCAGGTCTGGTGTTATATCTATAACATGGAATACTACACAGTAATAAAAAGGAATGTATTGCTATACAGAAAAGCCAGTATGGCTTCCAAGGACATAATGCTGAGTGAAAAAAGAGCATTTCAGAAAGTCATGCACTATGTGATTCCATTTGTATAACATTCTTGAAATGACAAATTTATAGAAATGGAGAACAGATGAATGGTGTCAGGGGTTATTGATGGTGGTGGAGGTTGGATATGACTGTAAAGGAGGAGCCCAGGGAAATATTTTGGGGTGATGGTATAGTACCTTGCTTGCTGAACTGGTTGCATGGATCTATGCACGTGTTAAAATGACATAGAACTGTACACACACTTTATACCAATGCCAATTTCCTGGTTTTAATGTTGTACTTTAATTACCTAAGATGTAATCATTGGGGGAAACTGGGTGAAGGATACACAGGACCTCTCCGACTCTATAATTATTTCAAAATAGAAATTTAGAGAAGAGAAAATATGCAAACCTTGTAATGCATTCTTTCAAAAAAAATACATTCCCTAAATAAATCTTTTCAAGGATTTTATGATGCCAAATTTCTCAACTTAATAGCTTCTCTCTTTCTAACAGCTGACTAAACCAAATTATTTATATACTGGAAGGTGACTGCTTATTTTTTAAATTAATAACAGACTAAATAATGCTATAAATTTTATACTTGCCATGTCTTAAATAACTAATTTACAATTGCTAATGGGTATAAAAGGATCAAGGACATGAAAATTATGATTTAATCAAAAACCTCATTTAACACATTAGCTGCAACTTCATTATTGACCTCAAGGGCAGGCACTTTTGCTGAAGCTGCCAACAAGAAAACAAAATGTGACTGATTTTTTACTTTTCTCTATTTAAAAAGGAATTAATGAATATAAATATGTCCCAAATTGATACCTTCCATAACACATACTTTGGAAACTCTACAACTGAATAATTAGACCATTGATTATTTCTGGAACATAAATTAAGTCCTCCAATTTAGTCTTATTTAGACCTGAAAATTACAATAAAAAAAGAAGTTTCCAGATTACTTTTAGTATTTTAAATTTCAAGTTATCACCTTTGATAAATCTTTTTTCTTGAAAAGACATATTTATTGAACTGCTAGACTCTGTCATTCTTTAATTGCTAATAGCAGCCCATCCAAATATGTCTCACGTTCTACTTTCATAATTTACCAACAAAGTTAAAATGCATGTGGGAATATTTTAAAGGAGTCTATTGGAATGCATAATGGTATTCTGTTTTTTTTAAGTGAGTAGGGAAAAGTCAGAGAGAGAAGATCTCTTCTGAATTGTATAAATATACATCCACAGTCCCTTATCTGCAATTCTGAAGTCCTCAAAACCTCTGAAAAGTAAAGATTTTATACAACTCAATTGGTGGCAAGACTGAACCTGAACGAACCTGGGGCTTTTTTAATAGCTTCTATGTAATACACGAGTGCTAATATTCCTACCTTTACTGCAGAAATGTACATGTGTTATGCTCAGGATGCTGGCCCTGGGAATATCATATAATATACAGTATATGCATGTCCCCTTTTCAAAATCTGAACATTCCTGACTTATGAGACACATCTAGTCCCAAGGCCTTGGGATGAGAGATTATGAACCTGTCCTAGAAAACTACAGGATAGATGTTCATATAGCACTTGAAAACAGGAACTTATTTATGTGGCAAATGAATCTAGGAGCACAGTTATTTTGTAACATTAAATTTTGGAGGAGAGTCAAGATAAGCACCAAGCTGACCTTTATTTCATTAAGAAGCAAACTGGGGCATTGAGCACCTTGCCCGAGTTTACCCAGCTACAGTTGGAACCATGGCAGTCTGGCTTTAGAAGTCATGCTTCCAAACCACAAAGATTTTGTTACTGAAGACTTAACCTGAAAGCCTCCTCTGTCATAGCAGAATGAGACTGAGTCTCTGAGTTGAAAGCAGGAGGATTTTGTGAAAGTCCATACCCTTATGGATAAAACCCCAGGCTCCAGGAAACTGGCAGCCCAGTTCATATTCCCCAAGTATGAAACTGGAGGATCCTTTTAAGGAGTAAAAATGAACAGCTACAAAGAAAAACAAAACTATGCGAACTGACCTCAGTTGATCCTCTACTGCAGGGTTCACCTGTCCAATACTAGCTTTGCACACTGAATTCCCAACCAGCTATTGCTAAATAGCAGCTTATTACATAGGAATACATTCAGGGATCACCAGACATTTAAGGAAAATGTCAAACGTGAAACAGATTAAAGTAAACAATCAATAAGAAGGAGCCTAGACAGGACAGAGGAAACACAAAAAACAGATAAAGTTTCAAAGAATATGTCATGTGTACTGTTAGAGATTAATAGAAGAAATTACATCCATAAAAGCAAAAAAAAGGACACTATAAAACAGGTGTTGCAGTAAAGGATAAGATAGAGCATGTGGAAGTTAAAAATATGATAGCTGAAATTTAAAAGTTCAATAAAAGTTTGGAAGATAAAGTCAATGAAATTCCCCAGAAAGTAGTTCAAGAAAACAGAGACAGGAAAAATTAGAGAAGTTACCCAGGAGGCTCAGAGGTTTATTTCAGAATAGGCTTTCAGAAAGAGAAACAGAGAAAATGCCGCAAAGGAAATTGTTAACTTATGGAATGGTTTCAAGAACTGAAAAACATGAGTCTTTTTCAACATCATCCATAAGAACATATTTAAAGGGGCACTTGTCATGTAGTCATGGAACTATAGTAGAAAGGCTGAAGAATCTTTATGAGCCTTTTCAATGAATGTACTTTCCCTTTTCCTTTTTAGGGGCACAGCAATTGCTGGCATAGTATTTGGAATCGTATTCATCATGGGGGTCATTGCTGGAATTGCCATATGTATCTGCATGTGCATGAAAAACAACCGTGGGACTCGGGTGGGTGTCATCAGGACCACCCACATCAATGCCATCTCCTCCTACCCTGGTAAGCAAAACTGCTTACTCTTTCTGAAGGAAGAGTCAGATTTGTTAGTTATGCTATACTCCTGGGGTAGAAGACTCTCACTGGAATAATCTCCAAGTATGTAGGATATTTCTAAATTAATGTAGATTGAAGCTCTAACTTTCAATGGAGATTATTTAGATCCACATAATAAAATCTACCTCCTATTTGAATACATTCATATTTTCAGCAGTTGTCTTATTGACTACAGTTGCCAATCAACCACAGTGAAGAGGAATAGACAATTCACACCCACTGTGTCTATTTGCTAGTGAGTTCTGATAAATAATTATAGAGAAAGAATAAGTTACATGGCTGAATCAACTGGCATCTGATTCAATAGGTATGTATGTCTTGAGAAAAAGTATTGAAGAAAGTTTTTATGTGTCCCCCTTATGCAAAGAAAACAGTCTTAACATAAAAGTATCAGCAAAAAAGTAATTTATTAATAATTTGACAAGTATTTCTTGAGAACTTACTAGACATTCCACATATAAATATATTGAACACATAAACAAAGTGCTGCATTTTGCCTTGATTTCAATAACATTTTTAAGTCAACCTGTATATATATAATTTGATATATAAAAAGGAGTCAAGTTCTAAATTTAACAAATCCTTAGGAAGATAATTTTCTATCCATACTCATGTCCTCTCTCTCAGTCCCTATAGGAAAGGAATAAGGTAGCTTCTACATCCAGTCTGCCCTGAGTATCAGTTCCCTAGTAAGGTCTCTCCTCTCTTAACTTTTTCCCTACCATCTTCAGCTTGAGGGAGCAAATTTCAGATGAGTGCGAGCATGATAATTTCCCCTGTCCTCTTTTCTCCATTCTCCCTCTTCTCCAACATTTCTATGTTAGACTGCTTCCAGGCTCATTCTTGTGTCTTATTCTATCCTGTATCAATGCTCACTTCTTTGGTTCTATCATTTGGCCTCATGGTATTAAGTCCCATTTATATGCTAAATGCCTTCCAACATTATATATCTCCTTTCCAAACCTCTCTCCTGAATTTCAGACTCATTTGATCCCACTGCTGGTTGAACATCTACACTTGGATGTCTAACTGATATATATCACATGTCTAAAGCTGTACTTCTAAACATCCCCCCAAAGCCTCCTCCACTCACCATTCACCATCTCAGTTGATGACATCTCCAGCCTCCCAGCAGCTCAGGCCAAAGACCTTGGCATCATCTTGGACTCCTCTCTTTCCCTGACATCTACAAGCAATCTAACAGGAACACTTTTCAGCTCCATCTTCAAAATATAAGAGTATCTGACTACTTCCGACTGTTCCTTCTCTGGTGGGAGCCTCCATCAGCTCTCCTACTCATTCCTGTGAAAACATCCTAACTGCTCTGCCAGCATCCACTCGTGCCTCCCAGGGGTCTATTCCAAACACAGTAGCAAAATGAACACATTTAAGATGATTAAATGTCAAATCATATCACTTCTCTGCTCAAAATTTTCCAGTGGCTCCCCATTTCCCCCAGGGGAAGACTTAAAGCCAGTGGTTTCTCATTTTATCCAAAGTAAAAGACAAATTCTTTACCAAGGCCTGCAAGGCAGTGCATGAATTGGCCCTTCTGTTTTATTTCTCTGACCTCACTTCCTTCTACTCACCCTTTTGCCACCTGGCTCCACTCATACTTTTTCCTTGCTGTGCTGTGAACATACAGGGCACACTCCCATCTAGGTTTGCCTAGAACACTGACTCCCTCACTTAATTCAAGTCTCTGTCAAAGGTCACTTTCTGAATGAGGCCTTCCCTGATCACCCTACTTAAGATTGTAATGTGTCCCTCCCCCATAGCACCCCAATCCTCCCTACTCTACTTTTTGTCCAGAGTGCTTCTTTTAATCTTCTAAGATACCACATTGTTCACCTAGTGGTTAAGTTTATTATTTATTGTCTATCCCCTCTTTCTGGAACATTAGCTCCATGAGGCAGGGATTGTTGTCAATTTTATTCACCACTCAATCCTAAGCATACAAGACTGGAACTGGCATGTAACGGGCACTCAGCAGACATGGCTGAATGAATGAATATGATGACAAAATCTAATTTAATTATATCAATGCCTAGAAATTTTACTTTCAATTCCACCCTGGAATGTATAGCTTTTACTCACTACAAAAGAAATTCACTATTTTGAATCTTTCCAACTTACTAAGAATATCGTTAGGGTTAGTATAACAATGTTAAAACTATGGTATAAGGAAAAAACTAGGGGGAGTTAGTTTTTATTCTTCACATCTCCCTATTTTCACCTGGCCAATCCATAACCCAAGAGAAGAAGAGGAGAGTCTGACAGAGACATTAATTGGAGAGAAGATGAGGAGAAGCACTCTGTACATAAAGCTCCAGATTCACTTTTCTTGATCAAAAAGTGTAGTTAAAATTAATTTTAAAAATATTTTTTATAAAACTAGACTAGAAAATGCAAAATATTTTAATGTGTTGTCTTGTGTTTTCTGGGGTCTGAGGTTTCTATTTCATGCATGGAAACAAGTTTTCAAAAACTTTATTCTAGTAGCATTATTTATACTGGCAGATCACAGCACCATGTTGCATTTTCAGTAAATGCATTGTTCTGGGAACTGAATAATACAAAAAACATCATAAACTTTATGGTGGAAACATTTTCACTGCAAAAGACTAGGTCGGCGAAAACATGATTTGCTTGATTATTTCTCATTTCCTTCTCAAAGTCCCTAATTAAGCTCGTACTGAAAGGATCAGGAAACCACACAGAGTAGTATTGACTGCTTTTCAAAATCTTTCATCTATGGAAATAAAAAAAATATTTTACCCACATAAATTAATTAACCCTGTGCTAATTGAATAATCACTCAAGTTATTGAATAGTCCTACAGCCCAAAGGCCACATAAATGGGTAGAAAATAATTTAGTCAAGGTTATCTCATCCCTTGATGAAAGCACTCAGTGGGGAACCCTACAGCAAACATGACTCTGCACTGGGAGGAGATTACCAAGAACAGGTAATCTGCCACACCTAACCTATTGTTAGACAGTGACCATCTGAAATAGTTTTTTACTCCTGTCATGTTGGGTGTCATGAACTGTGTCCTGTTTAATGACAACTATTTTTAAAACCATCAGTGTGAAAACAAGAATTATTTGTCAAGTCTTACATTTCCCCTACTTTCCAGAACTTCAGTATAAACAAAAGAAAGTGATTATATTAACTCTTTTTTAAAAACGGGTTTGGATGACACACATCTGAAGGAAAATAACGCAGAAAGAACAGAAGAAAAGGCCTGGCAAAGATATAAAAATCAAATGCCATGAAGTACATTATTGAGTCCCTAATGGTAGGTAGGTAGGTAGGTAGATGATAGATTGATTGATTGATAGATGATAGATAGACAAATAGAGAGATGATGATGATGATGATGATGATGAATTTAGATAGATAGATAGGCAGATAGGTAGATAAACAATGAAGAAGGATCTGAGTTTCTTGATAACAGAAATATGCCAAAAGATGCATGTAGAAAGAAGTTGTGGAACTGTAAAAATATCATCATTTAAAACTATTATAAGAAAAATTTAGAACAAGATTAATCAATTGATGCTAAATTTGGGGACACATTGCTGAGGAACAGGATATTTGCATACTCTCCACCTGTCTACCTCCAGATTTCTCATTAGTTACAAGGAGAATAATAGTAACTACGTAGTGGAGATACCAGACAACATCTTGACGAGGAAGTAAAAATTAATATCAACAAAGAGGGACAGACGTACATCTTGCACCTTTGGGTGTTACTTTGAAGATCATACAATTTCATGTGTGTAGTGTTCTGGCTGGAAGCTCATAGCCTGAATCTTAACATGAGAAATTATCTGACAAACCCAAGATGAGGAACATTCTATAAAATAGCTGGCTTGTATTCTTTAAAATCTCTTGGAAATATTTCATTAAGAAACCAAGGGGCTTCCCCGGTGGTGCAGTGGTTAAGAATCCACCTGCCAATGCAGGGGACACGGGTTCAAGGACTGGGCCGGGAAGATCCCACATGAGTGGAGCAATTAAGGCTGTGCACCACAATTACTGAGCCTGTGCTCTACAGCCCGCGAGCCACAACTACTGAAGTTGCATGCCACAACTATTGAAGCCCATGTGCCTAGAGCCCATGCTCTGCAACAAAAGAAGCCACTGCAATGAGAAGCGCGCACACCACAACGAAGAGTAGCCCCTGCTCACCACAACTAGAGAAAGCCCGTGTGCAGCAATGAAGACCCAACGCAGCCAAAAGTAAATAAATAAATTTATTTAAAAAAAAAAAAAGGAATCCAAACTCCATTTGCATCACTGAATTCACAATTGAGGGCAACAATATTAGTATATATACTGAACATGAAAAGACTCAGGCAGTCAAAGGATTTGGTGATATGAGGATGGTCTCTTCTGATTGTATCTATTTTCTTAGTGAAATAAGAAGTAAGTCTTAGGCTGCAAGTGGCTTGAGGAGGTCTTTGTAGCTAAGGAGAAAGAAAAAACCATGAAACAGTAATCTCAGAGAATGGAGGGGTGTGAAATGCCTAATGCACAATTTCCAAGCAATGCCAAGGGCCTCCACACTTAAGAATATGGTCATGCATTTGAAGTGAGATGAGTCAGCATGACTGTGCATTTTGCTCTAAGCATATTAAGCTCCTAGATACAGATCTGGGGTAGCCAAAATGCTGGACTGGAACTTTGTCAAGCAATGGGGAGAGAAAGAGATGAGAAAGTTGATGATAGATGCACAGGAATAATTTTTGTGATGGACCATAAATCTAAGCTGAATGAAGAAAGACATGAAGACAGGAAAGAGGTGACATCAGTTTAAATTATTTTTTTTAATGCCATCAGTAAATCAGAAATCCAGGTGAGGTCCAAGATGTATTGGGATGTATATTCTAGAAAGATAAGTGGGTGGTCATGTTTACAAAATGGTACCATAATTGGTTACAGTAAGGATGAGAAAAAGATTTTTGAAGGCAAAAGGCCCAAAGGACTGAGAGGCAGGGTTACATGTGTTAAAAACGGATTAAAGAAGACAATTTAGGTGATGCAAACTTCATGAATCAAAAAGTCTTCATGGGGAGAACAGTAAAATGGACAGAAGGCAGGAAGCTTTTATAAGGTGAAGAATAAAGAACGAAGAAGAGAAAAATAGAAACTATCTGATTGGCTGGGGCCACAGAGGCAGCCTTGTTTGGGGTGAGAAGGAACCAGGAAGTTAAGTATAGAGCCCAGAGTTGGCTTGGCGTTTGGGGATTAGTTGACTGGATATACTGAGTTTCTCATCAAGCGGAGCTTTTTAATGACGTGAAAGTAACCTAAGCTTCAGTTTGCTGATGTGGCAACCCAGGCAAGAGTGGCTCCTTCTTGGAGCTAGAAATTTATTTCAGCAAGTGGAAGTTGAAATCACCTAGAATGATAACAGAAGTCATGATGCAGAGAAGAGTAATGGGCTTGATACTAAAACTTCAGTAAGTGAGGGCTTCCCTGGTGACACAGTGGTTGGGAGTCTGCCTGCCGATGCAGGGTACACGGGTTCGTGCCCCGGTCCGGGAAGATCCCACATGCCACGGAGCGGCTGGGCCCATGAGCCATGGCCGCTAAGCCTGCGTGTCCGGAGCCTGTGCTCCGCAACGGGAGAGGCCACAGCAGTGAGAGGCCCACGTACCACACACAAATAAAAAAGCTTCAATAAGTGAGATTTTGGGGTAGAGAGAACCACAGCTATGGATAACAAGGAGGAGTAGAGAGTAGCAGAATTTCATGGCATATGCTACAAAAGAGCTCAGGTTTTTGTTTTTTAACTTAATTTTATATTGGAATATAATTGATTAATAATATGTTAGTTTCAGGTGTACAGCAAAGTGATTCAGTTATACATTACATGTATCTATTCTTTTTCAAATTCTTTTCCCATTTAGATTGTTACAGAATACTGAGCAGAGTTCCCTGTGCTATACAGTAGGTCCTTGTTGGTTATCTATTTTAAATTAGCAGTGTTTACATGTCAATCCCAAACTCCCTGTCTATCCCTTCCCCCCACCCTTCCCCCCTGGTAACCATAAGTTCTTTTGGATGGACTTAGAGATTGTCATACTGATTGAAGTAAGTCAGAGAAAGAGAAATATCATATGATATCGCTGATATGTGGAATCTAAAAAGAAATGGTACAAATAAACTTATTTACAAAACAGAAACAGACTTACAGACTTCAAGCTCAGGTTTTTAAAGAGGGAAATTAGTTGTTTAAAAATGGCTGAATCACAGGGAACATCCTGCATACCTCCTGGTCCCATAAAATGTAGGATGTGGGAGAAAAAGGGTAGCTCTGATTTAATAGTGCTGCAGAGGAAGCTGTCCTCTCATGGAAAACCAGATTTTAATTAAATTAGAAAGGTGAAGCAAATGTTCCCTTTCACTCCCTGAGATAACTGTCTCATGTATTCTTCTCTCTTCTCAAAGCTCGAAAAAAACCCTCAGCCTTTCTCTCTCTCAGCAGATAATTTCTCAGCCGATGTTACTTCTCTGAGCAAACAGACACAATAGGGGGAGAACTTCCTTATATTCCGAGCTGGGGTAACATGTAAAGGGATGAAAAGAGGGTGAGGGTACAAAAGGCTTTTCTGATGACAGACTTTGTGTTCCACTGAGCACAGTGAAGAGGGTGGGGAAAGTTGGGCAAATTAATTAGATTAGATATGTAAAGCCTTCCAGAGCTAAAGATCTACACTGAAGGGTGCTCTAGGAGTTTGTCCTTCTCATGCTGACAGAGGGATGTAAACGTGACAGGACGTGTCCTGATGTTATCTGAGAGGAAGGGGGACGTTAGGTTCTAATGATGTCACCCCTTCCGGAGGTGCACCTCAGGTCATTGTAGAGGAAGAGACGGGCAGGGCCGTGCTGTGTGATGAGGGGCAGGCAGTGGAGGACCTGCCAGGAGCTCTGTGGGCCTCTGCTCTGAGTGGGGTTCAGGTGAATTGTGAGTAGTGGGGTTTGGGGGAGGGTGACGAGAAGGTTTGTTCCTAGTAATAATGTTAGAAGTTGGCCTTTTTTTTTTTCTGGAGTAAAATTGCTTTACAATGTTGTGTTAGTTTCTGCTGCACAGTGAAGTGAATCAGCCATATGCATACACACATCCCCTCCCTCTTGGACCTCCCTCCTTCACCCTCCATTCCACCCATCTAGGTCATCACGGAGCACCGAGCTGAGCTCCCTGTGCTATACAGCAGGTTCCCACTAGCTATCTATTTTACACATGGCAGTGTATTTATGTCAAACCTAATCTCCCAATTCATCCCACCCTCCCCTTCCTCCCCATGTCCACATGTCCGTTCTCTACATCTACGTCTCTATTCCTGCCCTGCAAATAGGTTCGTCTGTGCCATTTTTCTAGATTCCACATATATGCGTTAGTGTACGATATTTGTTTTTCTCTTTCTGACTTAACTTCACTCTGTATGACAGACTCTAGGTTCATCCACATCAGTTTCCTTAAATAACTAAAAATAGAACTATCATATGACCCAGAAATCCCACTACTGGGCATATACCCTGAGAAAACCATAATTCCAAAAGATACATGTACCTCAATGTTCATTGCAGCACTATTTACAATAGCCAGGACATGGAATCAACCTAAATGTCCATCGACAGATGAATGGATAAAGAAGACGTGGTACATATATACAATGGAATATTACCCAGCCATAAAGAGAAATGAAATTGGGTCATTTGTAGAAGTTGTCTTTTAAAATAAGTCATGAGTGATAGAAGTGTCAGCTAAGGCTAAGATGTGTTAAAAGATAAACTGAGGCATATTAAAATCTTGAAGAGTTTATTTGAGCAAAAATGGGGCAGCACCAAACCCAAAGTGTGGTTAGGGGGTCCCTGCCTTATACAGAGGAAGCATGGAAGCAACAAAAGGAAATTATTTGATTTCCTTTAACTTAAAGCCTAGTTGGCTGTTTGTGATTGGTTGTCCTTAGCGTTTTTATTTCATAACTTTGAGGCACTTGCAGCTTAGATTTTGGTTTGCTTACATAGACAGCACCTCAGTCTAATAACCTCCTTGTTTAATTAATTTAACAGGTGGTAATCATATTGCAATATATAAGTGTATCAAATCAGTACATTGTACCCCTTGAACTTACACAATGTTATGTCAGTTGTACCTCAACTGAAAAAGTAAATTTTAAAAAAAATGTTAAAAAATAAGTCATGAAATTTCACCTGTTCTATCAAATAGTAAAACCATTGAAAATCAATAATAATTCCAATCAGGTGTTTCTGGTAAAAAAAAAGATACGCCTTGGTAATTGGAACAGAACAAGTGATTAAAATTTCACAAACTCTAAAGGAGAGATAACGAAACAATGTGAAAAGTGAGGATTAAGAGGCAACACTTCAATACTTTGGCTTAATCAAAATTTAAAACTTAGAAAAAATAGGATTTCCCTGGTGGCGCAGTGGTTGAGAGTCCGCCTGCTGATGCAGGGGGCACAGGTTCTTGCCCCAGTCCAGGAGGATCCCACATGCCGTGGAGCGGCTGGGCCCGTGAGCCATGGCCACTGAGCCTGTGCGTCCAGAGCCTGTGCTCTGCAATGGGAGAGGCCACAACAGTGAGAGGCCCGCGTACCGCAAAAATAAATAAATAAATAAATAAAACTTAGAAAAAATAAACTCTGATGTAAAATAACAGATGTAAGGAAGCACCACATCTATAAATTTACATGGAAAAACTCAAAAATAGATTGGTTATGAACCAGGTATCTGAAAGACAAATGTTTAAACTTGGAAACAATACAGAAGAGATAAAAAGGATGAAGAACCCACATATATTTTCTTAGATACAAGTTTTAAACTTCAGGATGTCAATAAGGTAAAAATACCATAGCTAATCATTTTGGCAAAGTTATTTTTAGAAAGGTATAGAAAAGATAAATAACTTTGTATACATATTTATATCTTGTTATCTTAATTGTATCTTAATTCTAATTAAGATCCCAGTTTGTAAATTATGAGCCCAAAACAAACAAAAAAAATTACACAATATGAATTACAAATAATAAACAAGACGTAAAACTATCAAAGAAATGTAAAATTAAGGGATATTTTAATAGTGAAATTTTTTCACTATTATATTACCAAAATATTAAATGATAGCCAGTTAGTTGATCCCTGGAATTTTATTCTAAAAAACTAAATCAAAGTAATAAAAAGTCTATATGTAGAAAGACATTTGTCACTCCAATATTTATAATAATAAAAAATTGCTAATCTCAAAATAAGTGAATGGTAAGTGGAATAATGTACAGCTGTTAACAATAGAGTTCATGAAGAACATGTAGTGAATGAAAAAGACTGTTACAATACACAGTGAAAAAGCATAGACTATTTTACATGACTACAAGGATATAAAAACACAAGTGACTAGAAGGGAGTATATAAAGATATTGTTTGTTAAATTGTAGTGACAGAATTATGGATGATTTTCCTCTGTTTCCACATTTTCTAAAATAATGTTGTACAATTTTTATTACACCATGTAGCTTCCCTTTACATTTGTTTTAGAGATGTTATCCTGAGTGGGTAAAAAAACATTAACTTCCTCCTATGAATTTCATAGCATCCCTAAATTTTGCAAAATTCTACACAACTACATTGACATACATGATAAATGACATATTTGCCCTACTTAAGTCAGAGAATTAGAATTATTGGTTATGAAAGAATTTCAAAAGCACCATATCTCCAGCTGCATCCATGTATCTTTTAAAGATGATTTGACATTTAAGAGAGAACAAAACCTCTTAGGATTAATCAGGAATTCTAAAATCGATACCCTGAAAAGTTTACTTCCTAGTGAAACATTTTTATCTGTAAGAAAGAAAGATAGGGGAGTCCACAGTTACACCATTATTATTTCAAAATGTCTTCCTGCAGCTGGTACTATAAAAGATGTGCCGTGTTTATTTCACGATGGATATAGTCCTCCAAATACCACTCTTCAGCATTATATTATCACCTTATCAAAATACAAAGGCTATCTGAATGAAAGAACACTGTTTCATATCTTAGATTTTCACGCTCAACAGGCAGCTGTATAAACCATAGGGAATCTCCCAGAAATGTCCTCCAGCAGTTTTTATGCAGATGGAAAAATATAAATGCTTTGTTACTGAAGCATAAAGACACACCACAGCCTCATGACAGAGAAGGATGCAGAGTCAATCTGTAGAATCATCTGGTGTGTGCTTCTCAAGTGGGAGGCAAGGAAAAGCTTCATCATAAAAAACAGCTTAGAACCCACATGTTTATGAGAAACAGTTCAATGGGAATCCAGCTGTAACTTCCTGTTTTACATGGAGGTTGCATTTCTTGCCTTGGATAAAGTTTATTATAAATCTCTTTGTCTCAGTCCTCTCGGATATAATGAAGCAAAGGAGTAGGCATAATGCAGAGGGAATGTGTGTTTAGACTCTGGCAGGAGTTATTCCATTTTGTTGTAGAAAACAAAGCTTGGAATAGGCCAGCATCCCCGGGTCTAAAGCAGCCATGGAGAAGCTGCCTTCTTCACAGATCTGTGTCCTCTGCTCTGAGCCCTTGGCTTGCTCAGCCCACAAGAGACTTGCAAAGCCTTTGCTCACCAGAGCATCCCTCAGTGGACATCACACCCAGTTCTGTGTCTCCATCTTTCTCTTGTGTCAGGTGCCTCAATTCTGCTTCTTCACATCCCTAAGTACAGGCAGATCAGTAAATGGTTTAAATCATCAAGCTCCTGGTAGAGAGAGCCAAGTTAAAGAGATACAGATTGGAAAAGAATCTAAAAAAGAGTGGGTATATGTATAACTGATTCATTTTGCTGTACAGCAGAAACCAACACAGCACTGTAAATCAACTATACTCCAATACAAATTAATTTTAAAAATTTTTTTAAATAAAGAGATTCAGAAGAAACTTTGTGTTTGCATATAGGGTGAAACCCTCTGTTTATACATGCATATTGACCAGAATACTGTCATAATCTTATTGGTAAGAGTACAGTTTAGAAGACGTTTTAGAAATCAGTTTGTTGAAATGTTGCTTGTTCTTTTCTTCCATTATAGAAGTAAAAGCTTGGCTGTTTATTTGCATTATTATAACACTAGTCTTGTGGTTTAGGCTACATTCACAGTAAGCAATTAAGACATGTCAATTTCCAACTAGAATCACGATCTTGATGATAAATCAACTACTGGAAAATCATCAGAGGGGTTGCTGAGAGGTTGCTCAGATGTTGTTGAGTGATTTGGTTCTTGAAGACATGGAGTGCTCAAGGAGTACCTCTCTTCAAACCCTGGAGATGGGATGGAGAGCACTACAAAATAGATGTCTATATATAGTCATAACAAATGTATTAAATGTGATTTTAAAACACACTGACATATAATAGTACAATAAAAAATTAAAGACACTTTTTCTAATAAGATTTAGAAAACTAAATACTCCATCCTCATTTCTAAACCTGTTTGTCCTCCTTTTTTTTTTTTTTTCTTATTTCTGTAATGGGTCCGTGACCCTCCAAGTTACAGGAGTCCAGTACCAGGTACCCAATACCTTGACACCTTCTTACTCTCGACCCCTTTTCCACCTACCCAGTCATCACTTAAGCACTCAGCTGCTCAAGGGCTCCTATAATCCCCACCACCAAATTCCATGAGTCCCTTATCATCCCTCACATATGCTACTACATCATCTCACCTGTTCTTTGCTCCACCTGAATCCATACTGCCGAGAGTCACCTTCCTAAAGCATATTCACTAGCATATTCAAAAAATCTCTGATGCCTGCATATCACACACTCCTTATGTGATATTCAAAGTGCAATGTCCATGTAGCCTATCTTACACCCAATAGTTTGTACCTCCCACTCCCTGACCCCTATGTTATACAACACGGGAATATAGCCAATATTTTGTAATAAGTGTAAATGGAGTTTAACCTTTAAAAATTATATGAAAAAAAAAAATTGGAGGGCTGTGCCACACAGCATGAAGGATCTTATTTCCCTGACCAGGGGTGGAACCCATGCCCCCTGCACTGGAAACACGGAGTCTTAACCACTGGACTGCTAGGGAAGTCCATAAAAGTGTATGAAATTTTTTTAAAAATTAAATTAAATTCGATTTTTTTTTTTTTTTTTTTTTTTTTTTTTGCAGTATGCAGGCCTCTCACTGTTGTAGCCTCTCCCGTTGCGGAGCATAGGCTCCGGATGCGCAGGCTCAGCGGCCATGGCTCATGGGACCAGCCGCTCTGTGGCATGTGGGATCTTCCCGGACCGGGGCATGAATCCGTGTCCCCTGCATCAGCAGGCGGACTCTCAACCACTGCGCCACCAGGGAAGCCCTAGAAATTTCTTTTGAATTTTATTTTATTTATCTTTTTATACAGCAGGTTCTTATTAGTTATCCATTTAAATTAGAATTTTGTAAAAGCCCACCATGATGGTGATACAATCAGATTCCTCAACATCTTTTCCCGTTTCTCTCCTCCATGTATTTTTGGCTTTAAACAAAAGTTCTTTCTTGCTTTGGTGCTTTTGCTCAAACTTTAATCATCCTTTAGCTCCTTCTCTAACTGTCCCTTCTACATCATCTTTCCAAGAAACTTGCCCTAAGCCACCAATTCTAAATACTTTAGCCAATGGCACCACTTTTTATAGCACTTGCCCTTTCATACGTGTGTGTCGCCAGCCTGATAAAACTATGACTATTGAAAGCAAAACTTATGTCCTCCCCCAAAGTACCCAGTCTAGTGGCTCAAATATAGTGGACACTCAATTATTGCTAAATGACTGATGCCCTTCTCCTTTTCTTTTCCAGTGGCACCACCCCCCTACAGTTACGACCATGAGATGGAACACTGTGCAGACTTGCCCCCTCCATACTCCCCGACCCCAGCACAGCGTTCTCCACCTCCTCCATATCCTGGAAATTCAAGGAAGTAATCCTTCTCCCAGAACAGAATATGTGCCAATCAGAGATCGTGCCCACAATAAAATGTCTCTACTCAGAAACAGACAGGAAAGGATTGCCCTAAGGAATACCCTTTGGGGTTAGACAATATGTCAAGTGGAATGTCCAGGCTAAGAGAAGACATTCAGGGTTTCTACCTTACTCAGAGCTGATCCCATCTGAGGTATTATGTTGGGTTCAGTGGGACCACATTTGAAGAGTTCTACTGATCAACAAAAGCACACTCAGAGAAGAGTAATGGATAGACAAAACATCGGAAATTCATGTTGCTTAAGGAACAAATGAAGGAAATTGCAATACTGATCCTGAAAAAGAGAAGATTTATGTAAGACAAGAGGATAACCTGGACTACATAAGGAAACAAATATACTCTGTAGCTTTAAAAGTCAGAACTAGAATTGTTCAGTCTTTTTGTTCATCAACAAATGCAGATCGAGTGCCTGAAAGCCTACTCTGTGCCTTATATTGTTGGAAACACTAGATGGAAGTTACAGGAAGAGAACTTTGGTTTTAGTATAAGAAAGGGCTGCTGAAGCTTTCATATTGACTAGATTGCTTTGTGAAGCTCCTTATCACCAAGACTCCAAACAGAACCTGGCTGACTACCTGGGAGAGACATGTTTGAGAAGGGAGAGCTAAGTTAAATGGTAGATGGGTTCAATGGGCCCCCAAAGCTCTGCTCATATTTTAGACAGATGTGAGGTGAATTTCTATGCCATCAAGAATGAAAATAACAGAGATAGTTGAATCTATCTAATTTGAGACTTAAAACAATCAAAAGGACTTAACAGCTGCTTGAAGCCAAGAACTCTTCAATGCTAGATACTGCCACCTAAAAATCATCTGATTTTATTTAGTGTATTATGATAAAGGTTATTCCAACTGTGAAAAAAATTTACCAAGTTTCACAAGCAACAAATACTTCATTTCAGATTAAAAGATGAGAAGCCAGAATCCTTGGGATTTTACATCAGGGAGTACAATTTCAGAACTTGACCAGGAAGATATACAAAAGTTTACAAAAAGAAGAGGGAAAAATGAAGTTTGGATTCTGTTCTGTGTAACTCCACTCACATGCAGCTTAGACAAATTTCTATTTTTCTTGTAATATTTTAATAATCTATTCTCTTGAAAAAGTTATACAGTTAATGGAAAAGTAAGATATTGACATCAAACTGTTACCTTTTGTCAAAATCCATATTTTATGAAGTGCCTACCTTTAGGTGTAAAAGTTTTTAATAAATAATTCTAATATGCCATACTTTGCTGCCAGTGACCTTAATTAACATTTCTATTTTTATGAGGGTCCTTTCATGTATTTAAAATTGTACATTGAGAAACTATTGGGAATAGATGATTATATTTGCTTGTCACTTTTCAATTAAATCTAAAATGTTTAATCCAACATCATCAGCACAATTCAGTGAAATCCCAAAATGATGCTAAGGATTTTTCTGAATAAAACAACCAAAATAAATGTCTTAAAGTAAAAGTTATAGTTCAGGAACTCAGTAGTTGTAGTTGGGAAACTCAGTAGCTCATATAAGTAGCATATTTTACTTTCAAATACATTGATCTGACTGAAATACCGTCTAACTGCCAGTGAAATCTAGAAGCTAGATTTGTTTGGAATGACTTGCTTGATTTTTAGGCACTGGTGATTTTCTTGCTTATGAAGCCAGAAAGCATTCAAGCATTTCAGTCCATCCTAGTAACTGAGATTTTAGCACAATTTTAGCAGTGCATATGCTTTAATTTATCTCCCTTCTGCAAGTGCGATCAGACCCAATTACACTGTAGCTACACAACTCAAAGTGCCAGAGCCTCTGTGACATTCAGAATGATGTTTCCCAATGCACTTAAGAGAAAATGGAGAGGAAAAGTGCAGCAGAAATTGAATTCTCATCATCTTCACTGTCAATAAATGTTTATTGTGCATACCTTCTCTGTTCTGCAAACATGACCCACATAGGAGCTATTACAATCCACACCATCTCTCTTCTTTCAGTTTTTTTATGGCCTCCCTTAAAGCATATCACAAACCCACACACCTACAACAGATGAGTATTTTTACTATTTGTATTTAGTGTCACAATCGCGTAAATGTGCACAATATCAGTATAGACTTTTGGAGTTCACTGATTATTTTCATAGATGACACATCTTGGGGGGAAATAGTATATGATGTGAAAGCTTTGAATTATGGTTATTTAAAAACTAATGTATTTGCTATGTCCAAAGTGTTTATAATAAGCAATAAAATGAAATAACAGATTATAAAAGAGTTATATTTTAAATTGTCTTGAGTCTATTTTGTTTCACTCTCCATCTCTGCAGGTTTAGCCTCGTTCTCCTGTACAGGAAACATGGGACTGGAGCCAGATAAACTTTGTTTTGAATCCTGTCTCCTGCCTGTATGATGATTTGAGGCAGGCCACTTCATCTCTCTAAAATTCAACTTTCTGCTCTGGAAAATGTAAATAATAGAATCGACTTCATCAGGTTTTGTGAAAATTGGATGACTACACATAACATTCTACATATTGTGCCTGGCATGTAGAAAATGTTCTATCAATATTAGCCAAAAATAAATTAACAAAAGAATAACATAAGAATGACAGCCTCTAGAACTGTGCTATCTAACACGAGTCACCAGCTACATATGATTATTTCAATTTAAATGAAATTAAATGAAATTAAAGGCAAAAGTTATTTCCTCAGTCTCACTAGCCACATTTCAAATGCTACATAATCTCATGAGGTCAGTGGCTACCTTATTGGGCAGTGCTGCTCTAGAAAATCCTCTTTGCAAAATGCAAAGAGGTAGCAGGAAGGAGTTGAATAAAAAAACCACTATAATCACCTTGTCCAGGAGAAACTGTGGACTTTGTCAGTTAACTGTGATGTCCTTCACAAATGTGTGAGGCCATTGCTCTGGAAGTAAGGTGGTGATCTGCAGGAAAAGGAGACCCGTGAGCAATGAGAGACCCGCGAGCAATGAGAGACCCGCCCACAATATCATCAGGACCAGGGATGAGGGAGCTACTGCAAGAACTAGAAGGCTGATGGTAGAGAAGAGACCCCAGACCTGGCCCAAGAATCAGTGAGACGGGGCCACAGCCTGTGCTGAGTCTAATCAGTTCTGCAGCTACCCTGCTCAGTTCTAGAATCCATTACACGGACATCCAGGGCCACCCATGTTCCTAAGATGTAGCACTGAGGTGGACTCCTTCATTGCTTCATCATCTTGTTCTCACCACCAAATGAAAGCAGCACTCACCATGCATCCACTTACTCCCAACTTGTCCATGTTCAGCCAAACCCATTTTGCCAGCTTTTGGCTGTAGGTCAGACTAGATTGAGCCCATCAAATAATGGAACTCTGGGTGCTCTTATTTTATTTTTTAACTTAATTTAAACAACCCAACACCAGCATGCTAAAGCTACATGATCACCTTACTCATCACCACAAAGACTTCTAAGGACCGTCAGATCCTCAGTCAGAACCTGCTTGAAATGTGCAGTTTTTATTTTCTAATTACAGGCCCAAGCTGCAGGGAACATGGCTGAACTTGTGTAAGTTCAGTGCTTTTCTGTGTAGCCCCACTGTGTGTCATGGTCCAGTCCAAAGTATGTCAGAAAGGAAAGTGACATAAGTAGCTTGAAAAAAAAGATCTATAGGTGATTCTGATTTCCACCCTAACCTCAACCATACCACTGCCTCCTATGACTGGTTAATGCAGAGGAAAAAACAAAGGCTTCAGAGTAAGATTCTACTTTCTCTCATCTCTGTTACCTTCTGAGTTATGTGTTCTGAGCCAAATAACTGAGTTTCCATAACCTCAGTTTTGTCCAAAATATATCTGTGACTAACACCACCCTTGCCAGGATGTTGCAATGATTAAAAACAGTATAGGTAGGACATCAGTCACAAAGATTCTATGTAGGTTGGTGACACAAATATGCATACCTAATTCTTTTTCCAACCTTTGTGCCCCCAATCCCAGGCCTTACCACTTTTATAAGCAGGTGTAACAGTTATCCATCATTGTGTAACAAATTACCCCAAAACTTGGTGGCTTGAAACAACAACATTTATTATCTCGGTTTCTATAGGTCCAGAATCTGGAGGTCGCTTAGCTGGTCCTCCACCTCAGGGACTCTCACAGGCTGCAGTCACGTCAGTGTGCAACAGAGGAAAGATCCGTCTCCAAGCTCACTCACACGTATGGTCGTTGACAGGAGTCTGTTCCTTGCAGGCTTTTGGACTGAGGGCCTCATTTACTCACTGGCTGTTGGTTACCCCTATTCTTTACCATATGGGCCTCTCCTTAGGGCAACTCAAAAATATGTCAGCTTGCTTCCCCAGTGCAAGCCAGCAAGCAGAGCCATAGAGTGAAAGAACCTGGTAGCAAAACATAGTGCTAGCCAGAGATGAGTCACAGACTTAAAACCTAATCTTGGAAGTGATATCCCATCACTTTTGCCATGTCCTATTCCTTAGAATCAGATCCCTAGGTCCACTCTGTACAAAAGAGGAGGGGATTACACAAAGGTGCAAATACCAGGAGGTGAGAACATTCTTGGTAGTCAGCCTACCAGGAGCCATCTTGGTAGTCAGCCTACCAGAGCAAGGATAGTTCATCTCATTCCCTATAAATTCATTATTTGGAGTTTATAGGCAATCTTACCTCTAACAAGAATGTGCCAACTCAGCAGCTGAAAGAATACCAGGGCCATGCTTGGCTGTGATAAATTGCTTTTAGTGACCTGTCAGGGCTAGAATGGAGCCAGCAACAGAGGCCCATGCTAACTGGGTAACTGCTGCATTCCTAAGGAATATTGAAAGGAGACACTACATTTGCATTTTTCATGAACTTCATTTACAACTGTACTAAAGTCCATCACATTTTGACAGGGAATGAAGTACAACACATACCACATACCTTCTGGACAAGTCTTAACGTGGTACCAGTTCTAACCTCTGTTTCAACTTTGTTCCAAAATATTTAATCTTCATCAAGAAAAGAATTCCAAGACAAGTTTCCAGATGACTGTTCAGTGGATCAAGTTACTACCTAACCTAATCCTGAATACCTTCACTAAAAATGGAAAAGAAACCCAACGAATGTTTGGAACTGCAGAAACATGTGCTGGGAATGTTTGCCTTCTCTGAATTCATTACGAAATAACTGGTTTAAAACAATGATGCACAGGGGCTTCCCTGGTGGGGCAGTGGTGGAGAGTCCGCCTGCTGATGCAGGTGACGTGGGTTCGTGCCCCAGTCTGGAAAGATCCCATATGCCGTGGAGTGGCTGGGCCCGTGAGCCATGGCCACTGAGCCTGCGCGTCCAGAGCTGGTGCTCCGCAACAGGAGAGACCACAGAAGTGAGAGGTCCGCATACTGCAAAAAAAACCCAAAAACAGAAAACAAAGAAACAATGATGCACAGTTAGACCCTTCGATTCCTATTTCTGCTCTGCTCCCCCTCTGATACCCCAGTCGTGAGGAGCTTTTGAGTGTCTACCACCTGCCATTTCTTAGGGAAGAGGAGGCAGGGAATCACCTTCTGAATCACGTTTGGTAGTGAGTGATAAGTGAATAAGTGATCTCTTATTGTTTCCATGGCCTAAAAGATCGATAATTTTTTCTCGTTAAAATCCAAAGAGAACCAAGGGATCTGATTTCCCCATTTTTGTACCTTGAAGTCAATGGCTTCATTATCACACATCTTGCGTATTATCTTCTCTGTTAACTGGGAACAATTTGAAAGCAGTTCAGAGGAATGAAACTGTTGAAGTTCAAGTTCTTCTGTTTTGCCTGTGAAAATGCACTTGGAGACCCACCCCCTGGGTCTCACCACCACGTGAACACACAAGACAAACTCCCTCGCTTCCTTGCCTGGGGATAGGCCTCTCACTTCTGTAAAACCCCTGCTCTTCTTTCCAGATGTAGCTAAAGGGCTTATACTCTGAGAATTCTGATCATTCCTCCAATCAGAACTAACTGAGTCCCACCTCTGCCCCTTGTTGTGCCTATCTTTGTACTCCAAGGACTATCTCTTGGACATCTGTCATCCCCAGGTGGTCACTCTATGATATTTGAAATATGAAATAGATGATTGAATATATTAGGTCAGCAAATAATATTTGGCATTAAAGAAAGTTAAAATAACTTTAAGAATGAAAGGAAGAGAGTTTATAGTGAGTAGCATATTCTAAAAGGGGTCCATAATCCAAGATATGGGTCAGGGAACTGGGAAAAAGGCTATAGTTGTGTGGTTTTTAATTATGATGCATGTCAATCCAGATAAAGCTGGATTGTGTTTTTAAGCACAAGTTAACACATGTTGGCTAAGGTAAATGCACACGCTAATCCTCACTGACTCAGTCAAAACAAGACAACATGCTAGTTTGGGAGAGGCACTTTCATAATTCTTCAGATTAAAATTGAGCTTCTCATTTTTTCCATAAGGAAAATACCAACCAAATATCAGAAAAGAATGACCTCATAAATCACATTTCCATAGAATGGATCCTAATGTAATGTAGATTTCAGAAGCATTGTCCAAAGGATCCACTAAGGGCAGTTTTACTAAAATATGATGCCATTGTTTTCATATTACCATTCCTTCAAGGTATGTTGGAAAACCACTGAGTATTCTGAAATGAGACAAAAAAGACCAAAACTGCTGGAAACGGGTAATAAAATGGCTACCAACTTTTGTGCTATTACTATTTTAATATGTACAGAGAGCAATAGAGTGTTTATCCAATCCTGTAAAGCAATAATACCATTGTAAAAAAGATTGATTCTCAATGGAATCCTCCCTAAAAATATCTAACTTTAAATCATAATAATAACAATTGTTTGGGGGGGTGTTGGTGTCAGGCACTGTTGTAAGCACTTTACATTTAATTACATTTAAGCTTCCAGTCCCATGAGACCATGGTATTAAAATTATCCCCATTTTGCAGGAACTGTAGATACATCACTTCACAGTCCTAAAAACTATCTTTCAGTGACAATAAACTTTTAATGCTGCAAAGAAATATATCCATATTTACATTTTGCTTGTAAGAGCTACCCATGGCAATCTTGGAGCTGATCATAGAAGCTGCCTTTTCATGGCTTGAGTTCTAAGTGGATGATTGTACATGTTTGAACAATCACGATGACTCATATCCTTCACTTGGTCCATCTGTTGCAATTCATCATTTAGTCTCTATTGGTTCCAGTTCTTATATACACTGTGGCTGAAATAGAGAGTGACAGGACCCTTTCATTTCTGATACAGCACCTGGTCCCAGCAGATACTTTCACTCAGTTATCTCCCAGGTCATGACTTTTCACCTGTACAGAAACCACTATGAATTTTCAGTGGATGCTCTATATTTTCTTTTGACCAGACAAGGAATGAGTCAATATTTATGGAAAAGGGATAAAGGAAGGAGACATCTGCAAAACGATGTGAACTTTTAGTTGCTTTTGAAGGGATAGTCATAAATATTGGTAAGAATGAATAAAAACTATAAAAATTGGTGTCTACATTGTACACATCTCATATTTTTATGGAATTGGTTGTTGGTTTTCTGTTGTGCATTTTTTTAGAAACTCGAGAGCTCTACAGAATTTTAAAAGAAAAAATACATATAAGCAAGAAAATATTAAAGGATAGTAATAATATGTTAGAATAGTTAGGGAAGGACTTTTAAATGATAAAAAAGCAATAGTAGCCTTCCAGATCATTCAGCATAAACAGCAGAGTTCTATACCTATCAAAAAATACAAGTTTTGCCCAGCACACAGCTGTCTATACATGAATGTCAAAATTAAAGTATTTATGAAATCTGTGCTTCTCCAGGCCATACTAATCTAATAAATGATATTTCTCCATCTTGGGCCTCATTTGCTACTGTAGAACTTCCACACTCCTGCAAAGTACAACTTATAATTATATTTGGGAGTAGCCAGAGGATATTTCTTATGGCCTTTCAGTTACCAGGTTGCATCTTCCAGTTTCTTTTTCTCCAGCTTCCTTTTACGGATGTAATTGGCTAGACATTTGCCAACCACTAGATTACATGAAGGTCACATGGCACTGCCATGCTGCTGACAACCCCTGTTAAGATCTGTGAATTGGTTTGCTGTGCCCAGACACCAGGATTCCTTCCAGGAGCTGCTATGTCACAGTATCACTGCCCACTATTGCAGTGGCTGAGCTATCATGAAGAATAACACCGGGGGCTGTGTCCACCTCCAGATGCTGTTGAAAACTATTGGCCTCAGGTGCCATTAGAGTTAGGACACACACATCCTGAGGCCTGGGCCACTAGAGTTCCCTCTGTTCTCTCCCTCCATCAACAAGCCAAGAAAATGTTGCACTATGAGATAAATGGGAAAACACTTCTTTTTCTTTTACTGAAGACTTTAGGGTCAAAGCAGCAATACTTCATGTTCCCAGTATCTCAGGGGTTATTTTGTGAAAATAGATCTTTCAGTTTTGACCTCACATCATTTCCTCTCCCTCAAACTTAGACATTGATCTATAAGGAAATGACAAATTTTAGACAAATTCTAGTGATAGACACAGTGATTTTTTTTTTTTTTTTTTTTTTTTTTGCGGTACGTGGGCCTCTCACTGTTGTGGGCTCTCCCGTTGTGGAGCACAGGCTCCGGACGTGCAGGCTCAGCAGCCATGGCTCACGTACCCAGCTGCTCCGTGGCATGTGGGATCTTCCCAGGCCGGTGCACGAACTCGTGTCCTCTGCATCGGCAGGTGGACTCTCAACCACTGCGCCACCAGGGAAGCCCCACAGAGGATTTTTAGGGCAGTGAAACACTGTATGATACCATAATGATGGTTACAGGTCATTATACATTTGTCAAAGCCCCTAAATGTACAACACCAAGAGTGAACCCTAAGGTAAAGTACGGACTCTGGGTGACAATGATGTGTCAACACAAGCAACAAATGTACCATTTTGGGGTGGGATTTTGATAGTGGGAGAGGCTGTGCTCGTGTAGGGCCTGGGAATATATGGGAAATCTCAGTACCCGCCCCTTGATTTTGCTGTGAACCTAAAACTGCTCTAAAAAATAGTCTATTCTTTAAAGCCTTTTATAAAGAGACAAATCAACAATTCAGTAAACAAGGAGGAGACAAGTACTGCTATCTGGACCTACCTTTACTGATAGGCCTTCATTCGTTCAACAGATGTTGATTGCACACCTACTATGTGACAGTCACAACTCTAGGTGCTGGGGATTTAGTAGGGAACAAAAACTCCCTGGAGCTTCATTCTAATGGGGGAGAAGGACAGAATAAATAAATACATAAATAAATAAGTAAATAGTGTGTCAACTGTGGAAAAGCTCTGAAGAAAATAAGCAAGGTCAAAGAAGAGAGGACAGAGTTGGGTAGCAAAAGGTTTTTTTTCTGGTAGGAAGATCAGGGGACTCTTGATTCAATGCCATTTAAGTAGAAAACGTAAAGTAGTGAGGCACTGAGGCTTGCAAATATCTAGGGCAAGCGTGTACCAGGAAAAGGGAACAGCAAAAACTAAGAGTCTGGGATGGGAGAACACTCAACCCATTTGGGGCAGAGCCAGGAGGCCATTGTGGCTGGAACAGAGGGAACAAAAGGGAGATGAGGTCACATGAGTACCAGAACAGATAGGGGAAAGCCTTGTCAGCCATGGTAAAGATTCTGGATTTCATTCTGCGTGAAATGAGAAGTCACTGGAAGACTATGAGGCATATAATGTTACTAGAATGTGAGTGTTCAATTCAAATGGCAAAATGGTATGATATACATTCGCTGTAATATTTAACACTTGTATATTGCTCTTCAGATTTCAAAGTGCTTTCATCTGCATGACTGCATTTGTATCCTCCCAGGGGTGTTTAACGGGAAAGTGTGAGGAAGAGCTGTGAAATAAAGATATATATGGGTTAAGGCAAATATGCAAATACACAGCCTGAGACCGTTTGGAATTAGGCCATGGTTATCTGTCTCTTCATAGCATGGTTTTCTTTATCAGGACAGCCCTTCCTTTAGCACATCCTTAATGGATATTTGTAGACTGTAGAAGATAAAGAAAATTTTGGGAATTGGGTCACTGCCATGGATCTTGAGGGGGCGGGGTTGTTGAGTAGCAGTTGGGAGTAGCTTACAGACAGGTGGTACTGGAATAAAATTAGGAGTACTTCAAAGTGGGGAGTTATGGTTCCTTGAAATTTTTTCAACCCCAAAATGTCCCCTAATGCCTGGAGAATACTGGTCAAGCTCTATCCAGCCCTTCTTAGCCTATCCATCAGAGGCACATCCAGAGATAAAACTTCCCAGCACAAGATGAGGTGTGAAAAGTTCATTTTCATTTTAAAAAGCCTGTAGGTCTTCCCTCTGAAATGTTCTGTCGCCCTGTTTGTAGTTTCCTGGACTGGAAAATCTGGTTCTTCACGTGGTTCTACCTATACTTCCTGATGTTTATTATCTCTATAGTACACAAAAATACACAGTCAATTTCATTCTTTTTTGGCCGCTGGGTATGTACAAGAAGGGTTGTGTCAGATAATTAGAAGTATGAGGACTGGTAAGTCCTTGGTTTTTGTAAATGTTCTTATGGACAGTTTTACCACTTTTTTTTTTTTTGACAGAACTGACATGTAACATAGGGCCTTTTACTTCCTAAAGGTATTGTAATTTATGAAGTGTATTTAATATCTTTTATGCATGCTTTGGGCAGATATGAAGAATGGGAAATATTATTTTACTGTACTTCCCCTCTAAAATGAATTTAAGAAGTGTGTATACTTTTGAAAGTAAAAAATTTAGTTTATTGCTATGAATATTTAATAGTCTACATTTCCTATGATGAGTAATTTGATGTGTGTGTGTGTGTGATGCTCATTTAAGCATGGATAATAGCAAATGGATATGCAGGTGATGTCTAAATCCAGAGAATCCATCATATATTTATGAATATAAATCATTTTTCATCCCCCAATTAGTCCATTACAAAATAAAATTTACAAACCAAGCAAATGTTTCCCATGTCAATTACCAGATTTTAATCCCTTACCTACATAAAACATTCAAAGGAGGACCTCAAATTTGGAAATAGCTACTGTGTTTTTCATTATGAGATTAACATTTTCCTTGAGTCAATAATTCATGACATTTTCCAGCTTTCTCTCAAAGTTATTCTTATAAGATGAATCAAACGAGAGAAGATAAATGCGGACATTTTAAGGAAAACGGCTATCTCTGCCATCAAACTTCTTTTTTCTGAAATAATGATGCCACCTCCCAACTCAGAGCCAAACATGACAATTTAGGGGTTGAATGATTATATTCTAAGGAAGTAATGCTATTTTATTTCTGACTTTTTTTAATTTCCCATTTTCTAGTTCTGAGTGGCATGAAGGAATGCACAAGCTCTTTGGTACATACAGAATAAAAATTAACTGAACTGAATATTGAAATTACCAAAGCACTCAATTTCTTAAGATGTAGTTGATCAAAAATAGAATATTCTAATTTGGAAAGAGGGGAAGAGGGTGAGGAGTTTAGAAAGCTCTAAAATGTATAAATTGTATCTATATACACACAGACATACAACCTATGGTTCTGTTTTCTGGAGAACACTGACCAATCCACTATCTCATGGTGTTTTTCTGAGGGTGAAAGAACAAGTTCCATATGGTGCTAGAATATCGTAGGTGTTTAATGAGTTTTCATTTCTTTCCCCATTACTCACGCCCCCCCCCCAAAAAAAAAAGTTACAGGGAGTCCACTCATAAGGCAAGTTCTGCGAGCAAATTGGCTTTGTCCTCTGGGCTTTGTAGGAGAATCAGGGAAGGGGGTAGAAGGAGAGAAAGTTACAAGGGATGGACTCTCCCACAGGGGATGGAGCTGCCTAAGACACAAAAATTAAAGTCCAGTGTGTCATTAGCTGTCACTTGGGCCACATCCCAGATTCAACTCTAGGCTGGTTGTGACTCCACCAGAGGACAACGCTCTATGCCCAGCCGGAGTCATTTTAAATGAGAGCTGTGGGCCTGGTTTCTGGAAACCATCTCACATCAAACCCAGAACCAAACTGTGTTTCACTTGAGCTCTGGCATCTAAGAAGCATGTGGAGAAAAAGAATTCAAAAATAACTCCATCAGAAGAAGCACTATAAAATGAGGCTAAGGTTTTTTCTCTGTCACTGAATGTGATAAAAATAATGCAATAACTTAAATACCATCACTGCTTTTTATCAGAATTTCTAAGGGAGAAACTTAAGCCAAAGTCAGGTAAGTGAAAAAGTTGACACTAGTCTCATATGGTAAACTGATCATATTTCTCAACAACCAGACATATAATTCACTCTCATCTCTCTCTCTGGACTCCCTGACTACCTTCTACTATGGCTTGAACTGATTTCACCTGGGAAGATGTTGAATTTTATGGTCATTGCTTAAGTAGGCACAATCACAAACTTCCACAGTCAAACTAAACTGTTTAAATACTTTAAAATTTTGGTGGTCTTCAAAATGCATTGAAAAAAACTAATTTCAGAGATATGTGTCTAGTAAAGATGTGGGGTACAGGTACACTCATACCCTATGAGAATGTAAACTGGACAGCAGTTTGGCAAATTCTGGAGAGCACTTTGGCAACATACACCAAAATGCCAAAGGTGCATATCTTTTTTTTCTAATTAATTTTTATTGGAGTATAGTTGCTTTACAATTTGTGTTTCTACTGTACAGCAAAATGAATCATCTATTCATATACATATATCCTCTTTTTTTTGGATTTCCTTCTCATTTAGGTCACCACAGTGCATCAAGTAGACTTCCCTGTGCTATACAGTATGTTCTCATTAGTTGTCTATTTTATACATAGTATCAATAATGTATATGTCAATCCCAATCTCCCAATTCCTCCCACCCCACCCCTTTCCCCCTTGGTATACATATATTTGTTCTCTACATCTGTGTCTCTATTTCTGCTTTGCAAATAAGATCATCTATGCCATTTTTCTAGATACCACATATAAATGTTAATATATGATATTTGTTTTACTCTTTCTGACTTCACTCTGTATGACACTCTCTAGGTCTATCCACATCATATCTTTTGATTTCATGTTTTCACTCTGAGGCAATGATCTAAAAGAAATAATTGGACAAATACACAAAGGATGTATACATGAGAATCATAATAGCAATGTTGACAATAAACATAAAATAATATCAGTATAATTATGAATCAAGAAGGCTAAATGCATAATGATCATTCACACAGGAAATACTCTACAACTACCACAAGTGAATCATGTAAAGCTATTTTATGTCTACATTGTATTAGGCAGAAAAAGGAAGATTTAGAGTGTGCTGCCATTTTGATTTTAACAAAAATACTATATGTACATAAAGTCCAGAAGAATATATATAAAATATATACAAAAAGATGAAAAATTGTTATCTTTGGATTGTTAGATGAAAGGGTAGTACTATATTTTTCTTTCTTTTCTATTCTTTTTTTTTTTTACTTTCAGGATGAATAGCCCACTGATTTTTATAATCAAGAAACAATAGTAACTTAAAATTCTAACTAGATACAAATTAATATAAAAATTTGTTTTCACATATTTTAAGGAGTTTTAATATATGGAGTTTCAGAAAATTGGTCAATTATTCTTAATGTAAGGCAGAAGCAGAAGTGGATTTTTTTCAGATTCAAACAAAACAGAATTCTCTGAAAGCCAAGGAAAACACAAGACAATATTTAAATGCTCAATAATCCTGCAAATAAGAGTGTAGGCTGAGATCCATGGTAACTACTGAATAAATACGTTTGTCAGTGTCTCTAAATCTGTGGAACAGCATGAGCGGCTTGTCAATAAATGACTTATTGATGGTATCATGAAGATGAATTCCAAGCACTGTCATTGACTCTATTATGAGCAAGTTGACGAAGCTTTTGTTATCTTCTCAGCTGGAGCGATTTTCACATTGTAAGTTTGTGTAGCAATTTCTCTCTGGGTATTCAAGCCCATCTTAAAATGAAACTTCAGCCAGAATATGGTTTAACATGCGTTCAGTGATAAAGAGAGATCAATCATTTTTGAGTAGGAATGATGTGTAGAACAGGGAAATATATAGTATTTGTGTGTCAAGACAACAAAATAAAGAGAGTAAACTGACTTTCTGTTCAAGGACTCAACTGTGAATAGAGAGTTGTGATCAGCCTAGTTTCATCTAAGTTATATGAAAAGGGTGCCAATAAAATAAATATAAATAATAAAATTAATAATCATAGATAATACAATTTAAAAATAGATAAGGCTGATCCTGGAGTCCTCTGATTATGCCAGTTTTAATCCTTGAGTTTCTGCACAGTGGGGAGGTGGGAAATGTGTCCTATGGAGGAGAAAGTGCAGTGTGGGAAAATTTGGAGGACTCAGAAAAGCACCTATTTAGCAACTGGTATAAATTATTTCCACATTTTACCCATACTGCAGCCCTCTGTATCTTTGATTCATGCAACTGGCATTGAGACTAGCTCTAGAAATGATGCCCTAAATCAGGATTTCCCTACATGTACTCCCTTAAGCCAGTGGTTCTAAAATGTGGACATTTTTGCCATCCCCCACCCACCAGGACATTTGGCGATTTCTGGGGACATTTTTGGTTGTCACAACTGGGGGAGAGGGCTACCAGCATTTAGCAGGTAGAGGCCAGGAACACTGCTAACCATCCTATAGCCCCACAATAAACAATTATCTGACACAAAATGTTAATAGTGCTAAAGCCGAGAAACACTGCCTTAAGCATTGAATATAAAAGTTATAATGAAGTTTTCTAATAATATTCTTTGAATGGGTTAATTTGATACTTCAAAATTTGGCACTTTTCAAAACAATGAGTAAAATAACGGCCATTTCAAATTATTTTTGCTCCTGGAAATTTTCAGCCATTTCTGGAGCTCTAGAAATTCAGACGTGACACCATCTTTTAGTGAGTTTCATTCTATGGACCTGCAGAAGGGAAATTCACAGAAAGACTTCAAAATCTATTGATACAACAGGGTTCTAAGTGAAAAATCAGGCATGAAACAGCAACTTTCAACATAAACAAACATTTGAAAATTTCTACCATGCATTTCTTCTACAAAAGCTTATGAGGTTGCACAACAATGTGAATGTACTTAATGCTATTGGATTGTACATTTAAAAACGGTTAATATGGTAAACATAAAATGTAGAAAACAGATTTATGGTTACCAAAGGGGAAAGGGGGGTTATAAATTAGTTTGGGATAAATATATTCACACTACTATGTATATAATAGACAACAAGGACCTACTGTATAGCACAGGGAACTATACTCGGTATTTTTTAATAGCCTATAAGGGAAAAGAATCTGAAAAAAATATAGATACATATGTATGTGTAACTGAATCACTTTGCTGTACACCTGAAACTAACACAACATTGTAAATCAACTATATTTCAATTTAACAAAAAAGAAATAACAAGAACTTATGTTTCTTTTTTTCTTCTTTCTCAGGAAATCTCATTCCTGGGATCTGTTGTGTTACTACCACTGTTTACTGGTCCACAGAAATAGATCTTCTGAATTTCTAAAACAGATCTGCACCAATTATTCACTAATGATGTGTGATTATATGTGTGTATGCGTGTGTGCCTTCAATTTTTTAAAAAAATGTTAAATTTTATGTTGTGTATATTTTGCCACACACACACACACACACACACACAAAGCCTACGAGGAAAGCCTAGAAGGACAATCAATCCATGGAGTGAAAATTCTCCAGATGAGTCTCTTTCTAGAATTACAGGAATATATTAAAATGGAATCCATGCTAGAATCTCAGTATCACCTGTTTCCTGACCTCCCTTTAAGTGTGACGGGCTGTGCATACTCATACATAAATGGTCTGTGTGTTGGATATCTTTAGTGTCTTTTCCCTTGTCCTCTTGGCTCAACTGTTTTACTGCAAGCTGTTGCTCAGGGACGACTTCAGGTAGCCTCCCAGCCCCTCTCCTCAGGTGTGCCACCCACTTATCACTTTCTGCCCTAGGGCTTCTCTGCTGGTACTGCCTGGGACACCTCCGAGAAACCCACTCAGCGATTCTGATGCGTGCACCATGTAGAAGTAGGAGGGTGTTAACACCACATGGGAAATCGGGCAACTCTGAGTCACATTCTACACAGCTCATTAGAGGGTTCCCAGCATATTGTATATTTATATCTATAGATGTATGTTCTTGTATATTCAGCATAGAATCTCTCTGGAAGAATACCCAAAGAACTAGTGTTGTTGTTTCCAGAAAATGCAACTGGGTGGCTGAAGGACAAGGGTGAAGAGAGAATTTTCAATGATTATTCTCTTATGCCTTTACAATTTTGAACCATGTGAATATACTACTTATTTAAGAATTAAATAAAATTAAAATTTAAATAAATGAAATTATCCTTCATTAAAGTTAGAAACTCTGGGACTTCCCTGGTAGCACAGTGGTTAAGAATCTGCCTGCCAATTCAGGGGACACAGGTTCGAGCCCTGGTCCGGGAAGATCCCACATGCCCTGGAACAACTAAGCCCGTGCACTGCAACTGCTGAGCCTGCGCTCTAGAGCCCATGAGCCACAACTACTGAGCCCGCATGCCACAACTACTGAAGCCCATGCACCTAGGGCCCGTGCTCTGCAACAAAAGAAGCCACCGCAATGAGAAGCCCATGCAACACAACGAAGAGTAGCCCGTTTACCACAACTAGAGAAAGCCCACACAAAGCAACAAAGACCCAGTGCAGCCAAAAATAAATAAATAAATGCATTTATTTAAAAAAAAAAAAAGAGTTAGAACATCTTATTTGATGTGAGAAGACCTAATTATTCAGATTGATTCCAGTCCTATACATTGGGGAAAAAAATAGATTAGATATGGCAAGGTTGTCAGGTTGAGAAATTACCTAAAAAAATCAAGCTTGTCACAGATTATCTGCCCATAAAGGGGGCTTTTTATAGAGGAAATGGCATTTGTAGTTCGGAAAGCAATCATCATATTATTTTGGTCATATTTTAAACAGTAAATGTCAGAAATGTTGGAATGAAACCTGGTTAGAAGATATTTCTGGTGACTTCACATTGATTATATATCAAAAGTAGTGGAAAGGTGTGTCTCACACATCAGACTACTAAGCTAACTGACAAAAGCATTTTACTTTTCTGTGATATTTTATTAGAAGCCTTGGTCTAGAAGCACAATCAAGTGAATCCAGATAAATACTGTGCGATCATTTCAAAGGAAGAATTCCTTGATTTTGGTAGACTTCTTCTCAAAATAGCCCCACCTGCTTCTAGTGTCATATCAAACTTTGGCTACAAAACAGATTTTCATATCCTAAAATATGGAAACTCTGTATACTTTCATTACTTCTATTATAAACACAGTGGCTTGCTTTATTGTTGGTCTCTGCTATGTTTTAAATAAGCATGAGATATGAAAATCTGTTTTATAGGAAGGTTAATCAATGAAATTTCAAATAATCAGTTTTCTGTTCACATAATCTAGATTTACAATGAAAACTTTCAGGAATATTTTTATGCATAAAACATTGTTATAATATTTTATATTACTTTAGATAATCTTCTTCCTAACTACAATTTTTCCATTTTTATACATGGGAAACCTGAGGCTAGAAGATGGATCTGGCTTGCCTACCTCACACAGAGAAACACAAGAAAATATATACAAGTTCCAAACCTCTGTCTGTCTACACGAAGAGGGTGCTTCTCATTTGCACAGGCCAAACCATAAGCTGTGTTTCCCCTACTTTCTTTCTGTGCTTTACTGATTAGCTAGGAATTTATTCTTGATAAGATTACAAAATCAAATATGAGTTGGATCAAACTAAGGAAAATGATAAAACTATGATTAAACTAGGCATTAAGCACAACAGCAAAGCAAAAGAACTACCATGCCATATGACTACCTTAAAAATTACACTATTGATTGCAGTCCCAAGTGTTTGCTCACAATAATTCATGTGAAATACTATCACATGCTAGGAGAAAGCATAATTAAGGTTGCCTGCTGGCATTGCCCTACATAATATAATCTGTTTATTCAGAAGCCCCATTTTGTCTTCCAAAGGTTCATTCAGGAGCTTCTTAATCTGACAAGATAAGTTTTATTATGTTTTCCTTTGTAATGAATATTGGAATAGTTAATGTAGGGGATGATTCTTTATTAAAAACAATATATTATAAGAAAAACTCTTACTTCGTCTGAGAAAGCAATCTCCCTGTTCCCAGTGTGGGCTTATTAACCATCTAAATTTGATCTTCTCATGAAGCTAACTTTTAATTGTCATCAACAAATACATGCAAGGTCTTATATCAGGAAAGAAAAAGGTGACTGTTTTAAGCTAAACACTTATTAAGTAGCAAAAGCAATGAACCTCACTTAGTTCGTATTTATTAGGCCTTATATTTACTGAAGCCTGAAACTCTGGTTATTACTACTTATATAACATTGAATTTGGTGCTTGTGTAAAAGCATGATAAAGGTGATATTAACCAAATTTTAAAAAAAAGAAAACTCCCTATGAGAGATTCTGCTCATCATCAAGGGACATTTTAGAACTACCTAGAGATTTTAAATACTAAAGTTAGCTTCTAGGGTAGTTCAGAAAAATATTCCCTAGAATTCTGAGGATGAACCATTCAGTTTTGAAACATTAGTTTCCCTTCCTATAACTGAGGTTATTATGGAAGAATACATTTTTAGTCTCACATACATATGTAGCTTCTAGACCCCTGGTAACAAACGTTTTCTTTCTTCACTGCTCTAAAATTCCATAGTTTTCCTGGGAACAAGTGATTTTTTTGGTTTTATTTTGTTTTGTTTTGTTACAAAAATAGTGTCTTTTAAATTCCAAAGTAGTCAAGGCATTGCTTGGGCAAATAAATTAGCCAATTCAACCCAAATTAAATCAATGATATCATGTAAACAAAAACAAAATTGTCGGTGATGATATTTATTTAACCTGTCATTTGGTAATTTTATAGGTTTGAGAGCAAAAATATAAATTTATATTTTCAACTTTAACCCAGATAGAATTTATTCTCAATCCAACCTTGAACAGGTCCAGGTGAAATACCAAGGTGATACTTCAAGGCTAGTCTTCTAGTGTACATTTTAAGGAATGAGGAATCTGGACTTTTTTTTCTCCCAAACTCACCTGAAGCACCTTTAAAGTATGAACATATCTTATCCATGAACTTGTTCAGAAAACATACTTCTGTTTGTGACTCTCAGTAGCAGACAACCCCCCCACCCCGGAGCTACTCTGGGCATGTTCGACACGATGCCTGACAATATATCGAATGAGAAATGACAGGGTGACCCTCCAGTTGGAATCGACCTGTCCTCTAAACTTTGAAGCTTGAAGAGTTATTTGTCATTTTCACTCAATCTGCAGGTATGGAATTCTCTCGTAACAGTTTATGGGGTTGAAGCTTTGGTGGCTGTGCAGGACTTGATTTCTTTTCCTACTGCAGGGATGCAAGGCCCCCACCCATCCCATCGGGTGAGCAGACAAGCCTCTCGGGCTGGTGAGTGCTGGTCAGCACTGATCCTCTGTGCGGGAATCTCTCCGCTTTGTCCTCCGCACCCCTGTTGCTGCGCTCTCCTCCGTGGCTCGGTAGCTTCCCTCCTACCCACCCTCCGTTTCCGACAGTGAAGGGGCTTCTAGTGTGTGGAAACTTTTCCTCCTTCACAGCTCCCTCCCCGAGGTGCAGGTCCTGTCCCTATTCTTTTGTCTCTGTTTTTTTCTTTTTTCTTTTGTCTTACCCAAGTACGTGGGGAGTTTCTTAACTTCGGGGAAGTCTGAGGTCTTTTGCCAGCATTCAGTAGGTGTTCTGTAGGAGTTGTTCAACATGTAGATGTATTTTTGATGTATTTGTGGGGCAGAAGGTGATCTCCAGGTTTTAATCCTCTGCCATCTTGAAGGTCCCCTCAGGCTTTTTTTTTTTTTTTGGTCCAGTTTTATTGTGATATAATTGACATTCAGCACTGTGTAAGTTTAAAGTATACAGCATAATGATCTGACCTTCATATATTGTGAAATGATTTACACAAGTAATTTAGTTAACATCCATCATCTTATACAGACATAAAAAAGAGGAGAAAAGTGTTATTTTCCTTTTAATGAGAACTCTTCATATCTTTCTTAAAGGCTCTTGACAAGAGGAAAAAGGAAGAATCTTTAGGTGATGCAGAAAAAAATTGATGAGGCCAAGCAAAGAATTTGGACTCAAAAAAAAAAATGTATACTCTTAAGGAACTATACAGACTTGAGTTATTCTAACCTCCCTTGCTCTCAGTTTTATCACTCACACAATGAGAGACTAAATGACATCTAATTTCCATCTCAATTTTGAAATTCTAAGATTCTATTATGAAATATGTCAAAGTGAATATTAGTTTCTTACCAAAATTACTTAAAAATCACATTTCATAAAATTACCACATTAAACATTTTGTGTAAGGATTTTTTTTTTCATATTTAACCCTAAGCAACACTTGAGGAGGCATTTGACCAAGACTATCAAATACATTTCTTCATAGGGTGACCAGCAGTTAAAACAATTTTTACAATTCAGAGGCCTGCGTCCCAGGAATCCCCTTGGTCACCGGCAAGCCAGGAAGGCTCATCACCCTACGTCACCACAACACTATACTGGTCACTCCCTTCCACCACCTCCACAGCTCCCTTCTCCTAAAGAGATTAGCTCCTTCAATTGTCAGATTCAGTCCCAACCAGTTACTGATTCAATCTCAACCAAGAAATGCCTTCTATAAGGAACTATAATCTGGAATTGTCTTGGTTCTATTTCTCAGCTGCCATTTAATGAGCCTGGGAGAACCTTGGCCAGCTGCTTGCCAACTGAGAACTTGGTCCTGTATTGGTGGGAAATCCTGCTATAACAGCCTGACCTCTCATGTATGGCCTTGACAACTTGCTATGCCCTTCTCCCACTCCCATGTGGGAGCTGTACCTGCTATTTGTATTCCTTGATGAACGTCTGAACCTTGAAATATGAACCAATTCAACTTTCCACTTGGTAGTAATAGATGTGAATCTCACTTCTACTGCTTTCATTTCTACTCAAAAACTCCCAGACTGGGCTGCCCTCTCACTATACCAAACCACCCAAACACTCCTGAAAGAGAATCTAGGCCAGCCCAAATCTAGCTAGATGGCCATATCCCTATGAGCACCATAATTTGCACCAACGGCCATCTTTGCAACCATCCTTGGTTCCTCTCAATCCTAGCTTCCCTGTTCTCCCACTAGCTTGCATTGTTGGAGGTTCCAGTATGAGGTATGGGGGTTCCAGTCCAAATTATGGCCAAGCTCACCCACAATGGGATATGACCCTGTTATTCTAAATGAGTCGAATTTCTCATATTCGACTCCTTCAGATTGAATTTACTGTTGAAGGGACAGGTGATGCTAATGCTTGAGGCTCTGCTCCTTGCCCACACTGGTACCAACTCTGTCTCAGCATTGCTGGAGCACAGTTACAGAAAGGATGAAGTCAGTAGGAGAATGAGCAGGCTAACCCATCTCAGTATCTTCAAATAATTGATGGCCAACTAGAATTTCATGCAATCTTTTTAATATACGTGAATTATATTATTTCAACACAGAAGAGTGTTCCTCAGAAAGAAATCAGGATCTTCAGCTTTAAATGATGTCTTCAGAGGATACTGGGGAGGAATCAGATCTGCTGTCAGCTGTCGGTCAATAATCCAACCAGGAGTATTGTCTGAATCTAATTCACTCTTCCTGCGGGAGCTCTTCAGTCCTTAGTGGCAAGACCCAGGAATAATGATGACAAGCTGTGTGAGAAATTAAGACCCCTACCCCCACCACTCCCACCCTACGGTTAAGGTGGTGGCCATCTTCTAACCTTTAGGAAAGTAAGATCCTCACTCTAAGCTGAGACATGGCCCCCACAAAAGACCCAAGCAGATGTGGGAAGGAGAGGAAAAGCATGATAGTAAGTATTGTTCACTGGCCCTTTCCCCAAGAGTAGTTTCAGAGGATGGGATTCAAGTGCTTCAGAAAAGGGACAAATCTGATGTTAAATAGTGCAGAAGAGCTGTGCGTACTACCTGCAGGTAGGGAATGTCATACAGCTTGGGAAATCTGGGGTAGAACAGAAAGCAGACACAGAGGCAAATTAAGTAGCAACAGGGAAGTGAGCGATCATGAGGCAGGAGGCCAAGAGCCGCTGGAGCTGGAAACTGCTGGAGAGGCAAGTTGGCAGCAACTCTGGAAAAGGGCAGCAGAGCAGAAGGAAGAGACAAAGGGAACTAACCGAGTCAAAGCAGCAGCAGCTGAATCAGGGCAAAGCCTGGTTCTGTCTAGACAAGACAAAGCCAGACTGAGACCAAAAGAGGTGTCATAGAGGTGACTCATGAATGCAACAGGTGGGAAACCATGGAGATGGGAATCAGTGGGTTGGCTTGCCCATTATGACTTCATTGTTAAAACTCTTGACAAAAGGCACACCTTGTTAAGTTCTTGTTCCAGCTTTTCTTCACTGTAATCATTGATTTCCAAATGCCAGAAGAAGCAGTGTGTGAAAACACGTAACCAACAAGATACTTAAGTAGTCAACTAATACACATCCAAGACTTGTATAGTCAGGGACCATGGAGGAAAAAAGTGATTACAATGACCTGCACCTACTGAAAACTTATACAAAATTTGAGAGTGATGAAATTGGCCAAACTCACTTTGCTCAATAGCACTCACCACTGCCATTGGATTTTGGGTGTGTGAGATGGAGTACAGGAGAGGCAACCGGCTTAGAAAGAGACAGTGTGTTTCTCTACTAATCCTCCAATTATCTACCCACCCATCACCCCTGCCCCCCCCACCAAAAAAAAATCTACATTGGAATAAGAAACCCTGAATCAATAGTTAAGACAACAAAGGTCAAGATAAGAATATGCCACTCATAAATTATAAAATCTTAGACATTCATTACCTAAATGTTCAGGAACTCAACTGCTTTATCTGTAAAATGAGGGGGATGATGCTGCTTTCAAAGTGGAATGTGAAGAGGGTAAGATACTATAAATGTACACTACAATTATGACCATATAGAGATAATAGGAGAGGCATTTTAAAATTTCTATTTTATTTCCTTTCTTCCTTATTTCTTTTCTTATTTCTCTACCTGAACAGACAGGGTATATTCTACTTTTTGACTGGACAACTTTCTAATTGTCTTCAAATAAGATAAAGTACAGAGAAGCCAAAAGGAATTTGGAACATCAGGTTTATCAGAAATGCTATTTATTGTAGGATGAATTGGGAGATTGGGATTGACATATATATACTAATATGTATAAAATAGATAACTACTAGGAACCTGCTCTATAAAAAACATAAAATAAAATTTAAAAGTTAAAAAAAAGAAATGCTATTTATTAAGAAGAATTGTTAGATAACGTGTGCTTACTCATCATCAACAGAGGATGAGCATCAGTTCAATAGCACTAAGACATTACCAACAGCCCTTCCTCTATGTTTTCCTTCCTGTCCTTCCCTCATACATCTTACTTTGCTCTCCCTCCAAAATGGTGTCACTTTCCTGATTTTCAGCCAAGTAAGTCTTCTTGTTCTCATGTATAGAATTTAAAGTCGCTTGATTATACACAGAAACATTGTTAAAATAAACTTTGTTTTAAAAAGTCTACATAATACAGTGACAATGTCTATTGTTTGTCAGAGTCTCCATCTGATGGAGACAGTTTCTGAAGGAACTGGTCTGGCTTTTTAATTTCCTTTACCCTCTAAGAAAAGGAAAGGGGACAGGGGAAAGTGAAATAGAGAGAAATTGGAGAGTTGGAAATATTAGCAATAATTTAATTTAGAATTCGAAGTTGCCCTGTGCTATGAACTGAATATTTATGTCTCTGCCAACATTCACATGTTGGAACCTAATCCCCAATGTGATGGTATTTGAAGGTGGGGCATATAGGAGGTGATTAGGTCATGAGGTTATAACCCTCATGAATGGGAGTAGTGCCCTTATAAAAGAAGCCATGGAAAGATCCCTTGCCCTTTCTGCCATGTGAGGACACAGTGAGAAGGCGCCTGTTAAGGAATCAGGCACTTAACAGACACTGAATATGATAGCACCTTGATCTTGGACTTCCAGCCTCCAGAACCATAAGAAATTAATTTCTCTTATTTATAAGCCACTCAGTCGATGGTATTTTGTTATAGCAGTCTGAAGGGACTAAGGTATCCTGGAATCCCTCCTCTCCTGTATCCTCCACATCCAACTGGTCACTAAACCTATTTTTTAAATATATTTCTATTCTAGTTCCTCCCCCTTTTATTGTCATTTCTCTATTCCATATCCTCGTGATCAGAGATCTTATAATACTCTTTTAACTGGTTCCTTCTTTCTGCCCTTTAATCTCCAGTCCATCCTCTAACTGTCATCAAGCTTCTCTGTTTAAAGACCTCTAATGGTTCCCTATTGCTTATAGTCTGACATCAAGTCTCCAGAGCCTGACCCCAGATCAAGCATCTAGTAAACCTGTCTTAACACTTTTTCACCATGTATTCTTCTCTTCCATCAGAGTGGACTATTTATAAATTATCACCACGATGTGATTTTCTTTTAAATGAAGGCTCATAAAAAATCGTTTTAGAATAATCATATCTTTTGAAATTAGCCTTTCATTTAAAAGGTCCTTCTTTTCAGGAAATCACTGTTTTTCCCATAGAACTTAGACCTGAGGAGAAGAACATTACAAATCTAAATTTTAACATGCTGATGTGGTTGCAGATTTCTTTTTATTCTTTCAACAAATATTTACAGAGTGTCCATCATGTATTCTTCTGTGTTTGATGCAGTAGACCGAGTGAATGGTCACTGTTAACTGTGACTATTAAGGAATGCTTTGGAGAAAAAACAAAAATCCATCTAAGGTCCTGTAAATAACAAGGAAAAGGACATTCCAAATGAAAAAGTCACAGGTGTACAGGTGTATGGGGAAAAGGTTAAAGAATGACATGGTTATAATGGGCATAGTTTGTTGGAGAATGTAAAGTCAAAATATAATACCAAGGTCTAGTGCCACCTCAACGTTAAGGAATTTTTATAGACATTTTTGGAGATAAAAGTCATTATCATCTGACTGGAAGGGGACAAAAAATAAGGGTAAGCTTCATGATATACATGTTCAATGGATCACTTTCAGCACCCAGGCACAGCAGGGCTTATTGTGCAGAAAAAATTTGATAGAGCACAGGAATGGAGAAAGATGAAACAAAAGGAAGGAGCACCCCAGAACTGAGATGTATGTCAATATTTTTGAGTATTTGGATCTCAAACAAAATGATAGGTAGGCAAAATGGTACCATTGAATAGGCCTTTTGATGGCATCTTTTGTTATATCTGCAAAGAGATATGTTGGTAATATTAATTTTTCGTGTTTGACTGACTTACTGGGTCAAACCATTTTGGGTCTTTTAGGATTGGAGTTGGGTTTCAGTCATAATTTATTTGGATAACATACTAAGTATTTATTCTCATACTACTCTTGGAGTAGCAGAGCATATAAAATACTGTTCCAAAACAGTTGAGGAGCAGAATCAAAAGTCCAGAAATAGACTCATGGATTTATGGTCAGTTGAGTCACAACAACTTGGGGAAAGGAGAGTAGAGAGCACAGCTTGACAATAAAAATGAATGACACAGGCAAAAAAAAGTGGGTAAATATCAAAAATAGTATGTTGAGTGAAAGAAACTAGACACAAAAGAGAACATGCTGCATGATCCTATTTATATGAAGTTTAGGAAAAGTCTAATAAATCTATAGTGATAGAAATCAGATCAGTGTTCTGTCTGGAGTTGGGAGGAAGGGTGGAGACTGACTGCAGGAAGACACCAGGGAACTTTCACGGGTGATGATAATATTCTCTATCTTATTTGGAGTGATGGCTACAAGGTATATCAGTTTCCTAGGGCTGCCATCATGAAGAATCACAAACTGAGTGACTTAAACATGAAAAATTGATTGACTCACTATTCTGGAGG